>NC_135083.1:14580000-14630000 GCF_051107435.1 Chaetodon auriga | reverse complement strand
CATTTTTAGTAAAAAACTTTTTTTTCTCTAAATTGCTTCTTCAGACCATATACATATGTGTGCATGTGTGTGCGCGTGTGTGTGTGTGTGTGTTACACTGACAACAGAAAAGACTAAGTGGAAGGAATAAGGGCTTGAATAAGAAAGAAAATGTACTGATGAGGACATTTTTTTGTTGAAAATGCAGGAGGTTTTAAACAGAAGATTGAGGACGCTATGATATGTGAAGTCAAGAGAGACTGAAAGGAGTGATGTGTATCATGTGTAGCATCCCTAAATGGAATACATACATCCCAGGCTATAAGTAAATGATGAATAGACATGAGTAGGGATGCAAATGATCCTAAAAAAAAAACACAAAGAGGGGAAATGAGGGAGCAGCTGGATGGAGGGACTGAATGGGAGTGCTGCAGGGAGAGGAGAGGAGAGGATGTGGGGATTGAGTCTCAAGTGCTGGAGGGAGAGAGGGAAGGTAAATGCTGGGTGGGAGGGTGAGGGGATGGAGGCAAAGGTAGGATGAATGGGGTTTTATGGAGGATGGGATACCCTGAATGTGCGCGGAGGGGATAAGAAAGTGAACTAAAGGGGAGAGAATGGGTGCCAGACGGATCGGATGAGAGATTGAGACGGAAGAAGAGATGAAGTGCAGAGAGACAGATAGATAGCGGTTTTGGGGATAGATATCACCATTGTTCAAGACTGTGAACTTGTGCCAGACATGATTAAAGACTTGGCCAAAAAACCCTTAAGCATGAGTAAAACCCTTTTGCTGAAGTGTGTGCACTAAAGGGATGAGTGGGTGGGTTAGTAGGATCAAGACAGAAAGAGAGAGGAGAGGGTGAGGAGGAGGGAGGGAGAGAGGAAGAGGGGGGGGAGGGGTGAGGAAGATGAGGAGGAAGATGAGGATCCCCTTAGGAGTCTAAATAGGCTTATGTAAGGGCCCTGCAGAGACAGATGAGTCGTGGCCCTTTACTATTGTTTAATGCACACACACACACACACACACACACACACACACACACACACACACACAGAACCAATGATGTGCTGGCCAGTGTCCCAGACATCTCCCCTGAGTATATGTACACACTGGTACACTCAGACAAAGGCCTGGATCTGCAGACACACTTTCTGTAAACACAAACAGAAATGCTGATACAGAGAGACAGAGGAGACAGAATATATGAGTGGTATGATAGTGGCACAACAAGCAGGCAAACTGGACCAGGTTCCCATGCATGGATTAACCCCCAAACCTCCACATTTACATGAAATAAAGTCATAGTTTGGACAAGGATTTATCTGCTGTGGGGGATAAAAAAGACATATTGAAATGTCAGAGCGGAGTCAAGAAAAACAAAACACAACAAACAAAAGCTCCCTTAAACTAATTCAGATATAACTGAAAGTTGACTCAAGTTTTGGAAGGTTAACAACTCAGTTTAGGAAAAGCTTTCTGAGTGCAACGGTTATCCGGATTGGACGTGTGACAGATTTTGTTTATGAAGTCTTTTGAACTTATTACTTGTGAGAATGCAAGACACGCAGCTGATGTCATGCAACAAAGGATGTGACGCAAACTGGCAACCAAGAGCCAGAACAAACAACACAGGATGAGTTCACTTACGGTTTATTTATTTGTGTTCGCATTATGTTTGAAAGTTTTCTAAAACAGATTACAGTCAAGCTAAAAGTTCAATGTCCATAATATTAAGACACCATTTCCTCTTCTGTCAAATGTTTTAAAAAGTTCTTTTGTCAAACTTTCCTGACAATGCTGCCTCATTTCCTCTGCACACTGGAGGTGAGAGGTCAGACAGAGCTACTGTTAAAAAGGTAATCCTGTCATAAACTGACACACCTGCAGAAATTTAAGGGAGCAAAGGAGAAAAAAGCAAAGGAGGTGCAGGTGCAGCCAGTAAGAGCAGGCTTTAACGACGGATCTTGAAACGTGGGGAATCCCACAAATTATCACCAAAGTGTGGCAAATACTCATGTGTGTTAACAGCAGCACTCAGCACTGAGCGCTGAACCCAGCAGTGAAGTGCTGACAAAGTTGACTGCCGCACATAGCAGTGTAACACAAAGTGCTTTAAATAATAAAAACACAGACAAAAAAGAAAACATTCCAACCTCGACCCCCAAAACACACGTCCCCCCGATCCTTACACAAACATTAAATGTTCTAAATACTATATAGTCTATATATAAAGCTGCTGGACAGCTGAAAGGAAACAGATGATTCAATATGATTTGATTGAAAACTGTTTATTTAGTAAAGTGGCAGATGTACAACAAAATATGCAAACCAGAAAAATGCCAGAAGAAAGTTTCCATCACAGAGACAAACCCGAAATTCTTTTTCAAACAAACACACACACACAGACACAGCCACATTAATATCAGTGCTCCCACAGTCCCCCCCTGAAAAAACCCATCTAGGATGTCAGTGATGCCATTTGTATCAGAGCCACTTCTTCAGGTGGTCCATGTGGATTACATGAAAAGCAGAGGCAGTTAGATCAGTATCAGCAGTGGCTATCACGCCCATTCACCCACCATTCGTTTCATTTCGTCTTTCACTTCTCTCGTTTCCTCTCTCTCACGCACACACAAACACAAACCCTGCATCTGAGAAGACGTGCAGGTAAAACAGATTGACAGATAGATCGAGAAGAGAAAGCTACGAGCAGGACACAGTGAATTAAATGACACGGTAACAGACAGAACGTGTGTTGTCATGTGCAGCTGTGAGCTCATCCTTTTGTTGAACTAGACATGCACTACTGGTACTGATGTCATCTGCTGATACACAATGGGGCTCATAATGACAAACTAACACCGCTGACCAACTCACAGATGACAAAGTAACACTCAAACTAAATGGGCGAAGGACGAAGCCATTTTAAACCTGTAATTTTGGACGGCGCAGCCTGTATTTACGAACAAGAGGAATGCTTCCCAAAGCTACAAAACCGAGACTGTTATCAGTGTCGTGAACAGACACACCTTGGCGCTGGCATCTTCTCTCTTTAATAGCAGTGTTGATCTTGAGAAAATCCCATAAATATCTCAAAAAACAATACAGACAGCCCGTGTCACAGGGGTCTGAACCAGTTATTAGTCAGAGCCACCCACTTCATTCTTGACCCATGAGACTCTACCATATCTATCGTGTGTCCTCAGCAAATGGAGGGAACAATGATTCATTGAAAGAAATCAAGTGTCTTTCTGTTTTTGCTCTCACTGCAACTCATTTCATGCTTCTTTTGTATTCCAATTTACATCCCTTCATCTCAATAATGTGCTCAAGGTCGCTCTTTCCCTGCCTGCGGCCTGTCAGGGAGCGATCTGTGTGTGTGTCCTTGTGCACGTGTGTCATATTACGCTCACCGCATAAAGGCAAAAGCAGCTTTAAATTCTAAAATGCAATTCCAGATGACAGGTTTGTAACTGCTTAACAAGGACCCATAACGATCATTTCCTTTTGGAGTTTGACAGGCCTGCAAATGTGATCCAGGCCCGACCAGAGCACCAACACCTCATGTACGGGCCGGTGAGGCGGCCTACTGCTTTTAATGAGCCCTAACCAAATCCCAGATTTCCAGATAATGTCATATTAATTTTGACATTCAACATGGTGTGTTCATCAAGTTAGCATGATAGCACACCTGCAATATCTATCGGCACATGAGCTAGATGGAGAGGAAGTTCTTGAGCAGCATGGGTCTGGGTTCTAGCCTTTAGGAGCATCCACCCACCTGAAATGTCATTAAGTAAAATACTGGATACAGAAGTAATGACTGAAGGGGGATTTCTTCAAGGCTTGACTGAGTCTTTTTTTCAATGATTTGGCAGCGCTTGCCATCATTATGATAACTTTTTACTTGCTATGGTAATTGCTGAGATCAGGGAAATTGGTGACAAGACTACAAAAGTTTCCAACGGGGCAGGAACATGAATATTCAGACAGTTATACAAGACACTTAACTGGAGGTGAGGCCAACACTGCCCATCTGTAAAATCTCTTTACATTGGTCAGATTGATTAATTCTTTGGACCTTTCGTTTTGATGGTCTGACTGTTCACACTGCTTTCTCACGCCTCAGAATCCAAGTAGATGAAAAAAAGGCTGATTCCTAATAGCTGATATTTGATATTCTAAGCAGTAATAGAAAGTATTCCTAATTAAACCATAAAATACAATGGCTGCCTGTTCCCTCTAGAATGACATATTTTCTGGTTTGACGCCCTGATCCACAGGATTACATCATTTATGCCCTCTAAAACCGTTACTAACCGCTGCTGAAGGACACATCCGTTGATGATGTAACAGTGCAATGGTTTAGGTTCGGTTCGGTGCTCGGAAAGATAAAGGTTTGGGCTAAATTATTAAAACACCAAAAAGGCTTGTCAACCTTCAACACCACATTTGGTTAAGGTTCGGAAAAGATCGTGATCATGCTTTACAGAGACAGTGTTGAATGTAGCATGGAGCCTTTTCCAGCAAGTCTAATTGTATAAGCCTGTCTTTGACTGAACTGATGGCTGGAAACGGGAAACAAACAGCACTCTCCTGTGCTAAAGTCCAGTGTTTTGATGACTCATCTATCTATCCATGGACTTTGTTGCCTAATAACAACGTTGCCTGATTGAAACGACTGATGCTGTCTTTCTTCTTTGGAGGACAGTGACAGTGAAAGGGATGGGGTGTTTGTAAGGTAACCTCATAAGCTGTATTCTTTACCATCAGTCACTGAGTATGAGCTACATTTAAGCAACACAAATCTCTATTCATATCAAGTTTTGCCTTCATGTTAAAGTTCATACAACAGTTCCTTAAAATGTTGGTCTTCTCATGCTTGTGGACTTCAGTCAACTCAATGAATAATGAATCAACATGTGTCTTTTCAAAGTTATTGTTCATTGGGGATTTTAGGGTTTCAAGAGAGCTTTTTTAGGATGTATTTACTTTGCATGAGGGGAATAAAAGGCTTTTCCCCTCAGCTGTGGTGGCTGCCAGTTAATTGGCATACTTCACCTCCACTCAGGCTCAGACTGTTCAGATTTAGATTTAATGGCTCCAATAACTGATCTTTTTCATGGTGAGCAGCAAATCCGAAATGTGGACTGCCATGTTTCACTCCCTGACATCTCTTTAACTCTCTACTTTCCCAAATCCACTATACTTTATATGCTAACTGCATGTCTCTCCTCCATCCATCTTTACTGCTCCCTCTCTAAATCAGCTCCCTTTTTAAATTCATTCCTGCATCCCTCATGCTCCTTTCATCTGCTCCTTCAGTTTCCCTTCAATCCCACCATCCGTTCCACTTCACCTCTTTTACCAAGTGAAAAGGTCTGCGACCCCATATCATAAAAAAGCCTCACTTTGAGCTTCAGATAATTCCTCATGCCACAGTCTTCTCCCTCCTATCATCTATCCAAACAAGTAGCCTCTCCATCCTCACCTCCTCCTGTTTTTTCAATTTTTTGCTTAGTTTCCTTTCTTCTGTCAAACCACAAGTCTTTCTTTCTCACTTTATTTTTACCACTTGCCATTCCCTCGTCTTGCTTTAATTCTTTCCTTCGATTACCCAGCATGGTGTTTTTTTTTTCTTTTTCTTTGATCTGTATGTCCTAATCTCTTCCAGAGGGGATCTGTTGGCTGGTTTACACTGCTGGAGTTCTGGAAATGAGATCCAAAGCCCTGCACCTCACTCTGTCTTACCCATTTTCATCCTTATTTCAGTATGGTTCAAAAACACTGAATTTATTAGATTTAGAAATGGTAAAATATCAGTAACATTGAATTCAATTCTCAAGGACCAGTTTCAGAAATAAGGGGTGGAAGCCCCCCAAAACCTCAGCCTAATGTTTCTCCTAACGGATGCTTACTTACCGAGCAGGAAAGAAACATGGTTAAATGAACGAAGGTGGTATGTTCTGCTCAGAGATGACAGGTTAGTTCTTTAAAATCAATAATGCACTGTGGATGAATGCACAGAAACAAAATGTGACCTCGGCTCCAGCCAGCGATGGCTAATGTTCAGTAGAACGGCTGAACAATAAACCAAATTATCATACAAATCACTGATTGGGAATATAGAGAGCGATTGGTGAAGACTGATTTGAGAGCCTGAATGCAATGTTCCTATGAATCCACTTGTCAGTTAATATTGACATAAGAAACAATTCTTTGTCTTCTCTCTGGATGGATGGAGTGAATCATGGCACGGTACATGCAGAAAACTACCTGGAACTAGCCGGTGAGAGTCCCACGACTGCATATGACCGCATCAGCATTTCTGTGGTGGGGATCTTTCTATTCTAATGAGCTCCAGGTATTCATCCCTGAATTCTTGGCTACCTTCTTCCACATCGTGAGCATTGCTGCCATGTGTCCTGTTCTGGATTACTTTCAGAGTCAGCGACCTTTCACTGACCTTTCTCTTCTCTGGTTCACCCGACCGGATCTTTTCCTGGTCTCTTCCCATCAGTTCAGCCTCTTTTTTGTTGCCAGCATTTTCCATGATGTGAGCTTTGCTGCTCTTCTCTGGAAACTACTCACTCAGCAGCCTCTGCCTCACCCTGGTTTCACCCCATCTCACCCAGTAGTGGAAAGAAACCAATTACAGCAGCTGTAGCTGTGGATCTTTTTTGTCTTTTTTACTTTTTTTGTGATGAATTTTGAAGTCTTACAATAATTCTACATTCATTTTCTTTGACAGTAACTAGTCCTTAAATATTACATTACAGTCAGTCATTTCAGTCAAGTTGTTTGTAATATGCACCGCTAAATACCTCATTTCACTGCTCTCCATCGCATGCATTTTAATTATCCCAAAACAGTGATGACTGATGGAATTTAAGTTATTAATATTAAAACAAAAGGTCTGTGAACATGTGACGTTGAAGTGAATGCTCAACTTCAAGTCTTTATTTTAATCCTGATAACACTTGAACCTTACTGTAAGACTTAACAGAGTGTAACATGTGCCATAAATCTGCACTCGCAGGAAACCATCCTACTGTAGCTACCTGTCCCCCGCTGACACTGACAAATGTACAGTCAATATGTGTTGATCTGTTCCAGTGACCTTGTGGAATACCTGACACTGTGAGATGACCGTAACTCTCACCCTAATCTGTTGCAGTACGATGCTTTTACACGCTCTGGTAGTTTTATGTTGAGATCTAGAATTTGTTCACAGTCAGCAGCTTCAACTAAACCTCCTATTTTTCATTCAGGGTGTGCTTTTTACTGAGCTTTCCAAGAAAACAGCACATTAATCCAATTCTAACACACAGTTTTCTTTCTCTGTACTAATACTGAAATCGGAGTGAAAGTGCATTCACAGTTCAGAAAATATTGTAAGCGTAGCAGTTTTCAAACCACAAGACGGCATCAATCAAAACGACCAGTGACATGTGGCATCCAGATACAGGTGTAGGTAACTGCCATAAACTTATATTCACATTATGAAACTAACATTGACCATGACTGACCATGAGGGCCAGTAAAATGTCTTTATTTAGGATTCTTTTTTTTTTTTTAAAGATGCTTGATCCTCATAGCTTCAATGTGTACACACACACACACACACACGCACACACACACACAAAACTCTGTAAAACCTGCTCCTGCTTCCTGGCAGAGTTCCCTCCTCCATTTCCCAACAATTCCTCCTAATTAACATTACACCACCTGCACCACCCGTCACCACCGAAGGCACATTTCTCCTCACCCCACCTTCCCTTCTAACCAATCACAGGTGACGAGAACCTCCCATCAGTGTTGCAGCACAACAGATGTCAGTGAGTTGACAGTACTGATAAACAAATGACTGAACGCATCAATCACAAGTGACGTGCTTTGATATGGAAAAATAAAGATATCTTCTCATGACACCAAGGTGTTACAGTGTCATCTCTGCATGTCTGGGCTGCACATCATGATTTGGACATCGTGGCATATTCCAGCTTTATACTTTTCTTGAATCTTTACTTTAAACCTTTCAGCTCATTCCTTGCTTTTTTCCTCTGTTCTGTCTTTTGGTTCATGTCACTCTTTTCGCTTGTTTCTCGCCTTCATTCTTAAAAGTAAAGCCAAACTGAACCTTCATTGAATGTATTTGCTACAGAGTTTAACTGATGCGCCTGACAACCTGCAACATGGTATCATTGAGCTGCAAAGAGACGGCCTACTGCTGTGAGCAGCTCTTTTCAAAACTGACGCTTGCAAAGATTCACTTCCTCTCAATTCAATCACTTCCTCCTTTGAGGCTCTCTCACTGGAACGACAGGTCCTTGGGGATGGGGATTTTCTTCAGATCCTCCACAAATGCTGTTGGATCCTCAAATACCTCATCAGAGACGAGCCCCAACAAGTCATCCACATAATCTGTAAAATATTGCATTCCAATAGTCATTTTCTTGTGTTTTTATATTAAGTGCTTTCCTGAATCCACCTTATTCTTACATGTTTGTGGCCAGAATTATTTAAATTAGCTCACATGTTATTATTTCTGTAATAAAAATAAAGCTTTGGCTTTGTAGTGCATTCGCCCTTCTTACACCTGGAGAACCTGACCTTGTAGACAGCTTGTCCTACAGACGTTGCTGCTTGCAAATGTAAAGCTGTTGTGTGGTCGAACAAAGTGGTATCGGTGCAAACCTCGGTAACAGATCACGAGAAGCATGTTGAAGATTTAAAAGAAAAGTATGGGGATATGAAGGCGAGGATGAGGAGAGGGAACATTCACATCATGGGAGTCGCTGAGGAACCAGGATCAAGCTCTTCCACAGCAGTTTCCAAACTGGTTTTACCAAATATTTGTAGTACAGTTGTACAGTAACCAACCTGCAGACCACAGTCCGCACATAGACGATTAGGTGCACAGTGCACCAAGAACAAAACACCATGGCAGTGGAAGTTAAACTGCAACGAGCATTTCCGAGACAGAGCATACTGGCCACATTTTCTAACTGCTCCTGGAATATGAATCAGCGTTCAGGCTTTCTGTCTTCACTGTCCTCTCTTCTCCTCATTGCTTACCGTTACTTACTGTTCATCATAGTCAACTTTCAACCTGTCCATCATCCCCTCCGTTTGTGTTTCTGCATTTTGACTCGATGCATCACATTGTTTTCATCGTTAACCTGTTAAAACAGCGAGAAGAAAAACACCGACTTGACCTCACTCTCCTTTTCTCTCCTCTCCATTTGTTTCACCTACCTCTTGTTCGTTACAGGGCAGGTCTCCGGTGCTGTGACTTACTTTGGAATAAGGTGTCAAGTTTGAGATTCGCATAATGCTCCACATATACTTTTACTATGTGTGACACAAACATCTCCAGAACTCAGTCTCATATGCATTAAAAGATTTGAATCTGTTTGACAGGTTTTACATGGCTACATGCTGATAGGCTTCAGAAGGTTAAACTGTTCAGCAGTTCCCTGCCATTACTTTTTAATCATCAACCTCCCCTTTCCATATGGCAGTGCTGATGTGTTTTTAACAGTCAGTGTGTTCCTCAGTTTTCACACTCCCTCTCCATTCCTCTCCATATGGCGGCATCTCTGTGTTTTAACACTTAACCTGCACTGTGACCCCCCCAGCCCCCCCATGGCTAAAGCAGATGTCTGCCTGTTCCACACATTAAAAATAACGGCAAATATTCATCAGCCCTCTCTCTGTCTTTCCGTGAAATTCCCTGATTTTTCCTTGTTCCATTTCTCTGTCACACTTTCCCTCTGTCTCACCAAACTCCTCTTTCTGTGTTTACCAATGGCCATGCCACCATTAACAGCGTTGAGTCATCTGTATCTGCGGTCATATTCATAAAGCATCATTGGGATAAAAGTGGCTCCTAACTGGATGAGTTTGGAGAAAAAATAAGGGGCATGTCTGTCCAAACTACAGGTTCCTAAGATTTTTGGTCTAAGAGTAATTTACATATAATTTTAGTGCTAAAAGTAGGTCAGTCAGAGAGAAGAGGCAGACCAGAGTCCTGCTGCAGGTAGTGTACCTCATCACATCGGATTTCAAAGTACAATAATAACATACTGAAGAATCAGATTTTGATGGCGTGAGTTGAGAAGAATGAAATAAGTTCGCCATCAAATTGCAACAATCTAATAAGACGATGACAGTTTGGACAACTCGTCACTACTTGGACGCTGGAAAAATAAAGTTGGCAGTGCTGATGAAATATTTCAGCTGTCTGTGAAGAATTACTCCTCAAACCAAAAATGTGCTCTGCAGGTCCACATTTCTATGACAGTTTATTCAGAGTGCATTTTAAAAAGATCACCAAATTCAATAAATGAATCACCAAATTTAATTTAGATTTCAATTAAATACCAAACTAAATCAGTTTTTAATAGTTTCTCATATTTGTCATATTTTCATCTTGTAGCTGGTTTGAATATTGTATTTCACATAGTGAGCAAAGATAGTAAAGGTTATGCAGACAGAGTCTCAAACCGGCGGGCCGCCTCACCTCTACGGCAACTGTTATGGCCAATCATGGCCCATCAAAATATGTCATGGTAGATATGTAGCTGTAACGCTATAACCCAACATCTATGAAGTCAGTAAATTAAGGCGTGGCAGACCGACAAGGTTGTAGGGCTGCTCTTCATTCAACCATTGTCACAATTTGTAACATTGTGCTATTTAACGCGTTTCATATGATGTTACACCACAAGCAGCACTTGAAGCCAAAATGTGCTGACTGCCACTCCAGTACCCCTCTGCAGTCAAGCAGGATGCCAACAAGGCCTGCAGGCAGTAGCAGCAGCAGGTAATTGTTACTGAGGGAGCTAACAGGGATTAATTAGTAATTGCAGGTGCTAAAAATTTTCTGATAAGTGTGTTTCCACTATAATACAACCTTTACTATCATAAAATGAGGGTGTGGTGTTGTTCCTCTGAGGCCATTCGCATTATATGCACGCATGTGCTTCACTCAGCTGACTGTAGAGACAGCATTACAACACACACTGACGCCACAACACTATGCAGCCATGCACAGTGACAAACTGCAAATCACTTGTATACAGTCAGAAGCCACACAAAACACTTTCAACTGCATTATCGATCATAAAATGATTTGTAAGCTCCAACATAAATACTATCATGACCCTTCTACGGGTCAGAAAATGTTTCACGTTGTAGCCAGTGCATCACATTCACCAAAACGACACCGTTCACAAGAATGCACACTGGGTTGTGCTGAACTTGGCTGCGTCAAACTGCACTAACCGGCAAGATGGTTGTCATCATTACCAGTGGTCAAAAAGAGCCTGCACATTAACAATGACACAGTACAGAGGGCGGCCAACAGTCACCAATGAAACCAGTCAGGCTAGCAGGGAGGTGGAGGGTCCCAACGTGGAGCTTTATTTCACTGAAAACAAACACGATTCTTGCAAGACTGGACAAAAAAAAAATGCCTTGATATGCAAAAATCTTTGAAGGACATTGCTGCATGTTGTGTTTCTGCATAAAGCTTGCATACAGACCCGAGTGCACACATGCATGCAGACAGACTCATGTATATGATGACTGAATATTTTATGTCAGGCAAATTCATTCATGCATACACCAATGCATGAATTCAGACAACTGAACAAGGACCCTCAGGAAACCCGATATTCAGACAAACAAGCTCTCTCACGGACAAATCATCCCGTCTAGACTTCAATTTGTGTGGGCGGGTGTGTGTGTGTGTGTGTGTGTGTGTGTGTGTGCGTGCGTGCGTGCGTGCGTGCGTGTGTGTGTATGTGTGTGTGTTCCTTTTTGTATCCGTTTTTCACCCCTCGATCCCTTTGCCTTTCTTCCCTGCCATGAGGGTGACTTCCTCACTGTATCACCCTCAGCCCATTCCACAATTTACTTATTTCTGGTTTCCTCTCTTCTCCTCGATCACTTGTTCATCACACCTCTAACCTCACTTTCACTCCCACAACCCTCACATCGCTCTCCAGCTGTACAGATTAGCGTCCTTGAAAAACTCATTTTCATTTCATTTCTATGGTCAATTCTATCTATCATTCAGACGGTAACCTGCTGAACTTTCAATGATGTACATTTCTCTATCGCTCTACCTTCTCCAGATCCAAGGCCACTGCTGTGTTTGCGCCGCATGTAGAGCAGACATAAATTAATGATTACATTACATTAATACACAGGAGAGACTAATACATGTTTGACGACCCATGTTTTTAATCTTTTAATAAATTCTGCTTTTTACGGGTGTTTTCACTGAACTGCATATCACTCACTGTGCAACCACATGAACTGGAGAGGAATTAAAATTAGAATATTACGTTAAAGTTTTCCCTTTATCCTATTTACCTTGAACATTTAGGCCTCCACATCATTGCTGTTGTAGCACAAAGATACGTTCATGATCAGACATGTACAACACATACATGCACATGTTATTCAGTGTTAACTGCCCATCGCAGTGTGAAAGAAATGACCTGTGCAGCTGTAGAAGCTCAGGCCCCCTGAACGAATACACATTGTTGTGTCTGAAGCAGGGAAAGTACTAAATGGTGTGTTGTCTTTGAGTAGAAAGGCAAGAATCTGCTAATGCACAGTTAACGTCCATGATGAAGTGATTGATGTTCCTCTCTTTGTCTTTCTCCACCCATCAATCCAGTCAAGGTTTTGACATATCTGCTATGCGTTCACTTTGTCTTGACATCAGTGTGATATTTGGGTTTGAATTCTGCTGTAT
The DNA here is from genome assembly GCF_051107435.1 of Chaetodon auriga. Classification (NCBI taxonomy): domain Eukaryota; kingdom Metazoa; phylum Chordata; class Actinopteri; order Chaetodontiformes; family Chaetodontidae; genus Chaetodon; species Chaetodon auriga. Next base: position 14,617,248 of record NC_135083.1, on the reverse strand, counting down.
AACAGTGTTAAAATCAAATAATGAAGGTCAGTTTAATCATTGTGTAAATATCTACATAATGCCAAATATGAAACTCCCTAAAACCGGTGCAGGGGCAGTAATATGCGTTACTTAGCCAAACATTACAGTAATGTGATCAGGCTTAGTTTTTTCAGTAACACTCCTGTACTTTGACAAAAATTAACTGAATAATCACTAGATGTTTTGTTTTATTTGCTGTATTTGGCTGTCTATGTCAATTAGGCCATCAGGTTGACAAAAGTCAAGACTGTGGATGTCCCTTTTTAACCTTTATTAAAAACATATAGAGTACATAGAAGAGTTGCTGTATTAACCTGCTCAGGCTCACCTGAATATCTAACCTCATTTCTGTCTACAATGTGAACAACAGCTGGACGATCCTGATTGAGATACGTTCCTTCAAAGTTCACCAAAGCTGCACAGACAGTGCTCTGGATGCTTTTCTTCCAGCCTTTAATGCTAAATCCCTTCCATCGAGACAATTTTAAGTTCTTTCAGTATCGTCTCCGCTGGATTTTCTCTGCCTGAGAGACTAACTGCCCTCCTGTAAAGGAGTCCATTTATCACCAGGGGTTGTTATTTAGACTGAGGCGATGAAGGACGTTGTGACCTCATGTCCTGACCAGTGTAGGCTCATTGGTTCTGGAGAAGCCTTTGAATTATCTTCCCACTCAGATGGCTTCAGAAGCTAAACTGTCACATACCAGGACAGCCAAAAAGCCAACCAACTCATCCATTTTTCAGTCGGAAGGTATTTAAAATATGTGGTTTGTCGGAGTCTATTGTAGTCTGTGTGGTTTCTAACCCCTCTGGCTTTCTCCCGCTCCTGCTGTGGAGCTACTTGGGGGCCCTGACCTTGAGTTCCTGCTCTCACCCCCTAAAACACACACCTCCTGCCTCTCCCACTGTTTTGCTCTCCTGTAGCCGCTTTCACCTCTCCGCTCTCTTTCCTGGTTTGCTATTCAGCCAGCCGTTCTGCTCCGCTTCGTTTCCTTTCCAAACAAACAGTGGCACTTTCCTTTCTCCTTTTTGTCATTTTTGAAAAGACACTTTTCCTGCTTGTTGTGCATGGATAGTCTAGCTGTGAGTGTGTGTGAGAGAGAGCGTGAGACTCACAATGTGTCAAATCAGTAAAAGCTGCACCTGATGGCATTCATGCGTTAATCAAAAATACAAAGATACCCAGATAACAAACTTGCTTTATCACGCAGTGTTTTTTTAGTCTCTGTTTCATTATAATGTTGACACTTCCTTTTATGAAGATATTTAAAGCAAAAACCATATTCTGGGTCCACTGATGAGTTAAAATGACTTCACCTCAGTGGAACTTTATAAGATAGCAACCTCCTCACTAGCTCAGCTATTGGTGGTAGACAAAAGGGGGGAGTTGGGGAGAGAGGCGGGGTCCAGGGCCCCTATTTATCCATCCTATTAGGATCACCACCCAAGAATTGTGTTGAAATTTAATCAAGGACTAAAAAAAAGACCTTGAGAGTCATTTATGAAGCTTCCTGCACCGACTCGCTGTTTTACAGTTTTCTGACAGTTGCAGTGGTAAAATTCAAGTGGTAAAAGTGTAGAAAATAACTCCACTTTATTAAATATATTTTTTTCAATGTACCGGTACCTAAGCTACCAAGGTAACATATGAACAAATTGAAATTGTAAAATGGGTACTGTTCAACATAACTTTGACAGTTAAGCTTGTTCTGTATTTTGATGTATACCAACAAAATGTCCATGGAGTTCATTGATTGAAGCAGAGGTGTCTACAGACCCGTCAGGATGTTGTTCAACACACCCATATATGAACGGGCTGCATTGCTGACTAAGCGTTTGAGGCTTTAGCTGGAAAAGAGGATCCCATCTAAAGACCTCTTCTTATGCTGGTGTGGGAGGTCAGCTTCTGAGTGCCTCCTCGAAGCACCTTCTTCAACATGCACTCCCAGCGGCTCATTGAAATGGCTGCTGAGGTCAAAAAAGGCCTTGCAACCAACCCTAAAATACCGATTTTTCCTGGCAGCACTCAAGTTGTGCCCCCAGATGGGAAGTGAGTTCCATCACTGTCTCCCTGAGACAGATTAACAGGTTTTGTCCCCATAATGTGATGAATATGTAGAAAACACACACACTGTCCTCAAACCCTGTCATCAGTCCTTCAGTACTGCAGGGCTGCTGTGTGGTAGCGGAGGTTTAACAGTAGGGTGTAACTACACACTGACACACTGACATGCTGACGCTCATTTTATGACCAGAAAAAAAAAATGTCAAGCACAATTATTAGACGAGTAAGAGAGGGCTCTCTGAAAGCCACTGACCTGTAGGGTGTGAAAGTAAAACCATTTCCATCCCATGCTGTGTGTTATGACCTCTCAGTGCACTTTATGTGAAGTCCTGTCATCCATCCTCCATATGAAATCTGAGACTATGTGAGGACTCTGTAAAGCAGTGTCACCAAGATACATTGGGCTTGAGAAATTGCAGTGCTTTTAAAAGATTTTTTTTTTTTCCTAAACTCTGTGTGTATAAATGGCTTCATGACTAACAGATTAAGAGACCTCTGGACCTCATTCCCAAAGTTAAGAAAGCTGAGAAAACTCTCCTACACATAGACTTAAAAGTAAAACCAAAAATTAGAATTTTAGGTCAGTTTCCTCCTCTGAGACGCTTCAAGAAATGAGGTATCTTTGCTCAGACCAACAATAGCACGGCATCAGAAAGTGCAGCCTCCTCATTCACTTCAATAAGGCGACTGCACAGGCGTAGCAGAGATCCCAGTGACCAACTTTTTCATGTACAGTATGCTAGAGAGAGAAACAAAAAGGAGAGACTCTGGAAGAGCTGGGAAGAATCTGGCAATTTAAATGTCATCATTTTGAATGGTTTCCTGATATCCCAAGCAAAAACCACACTACACACACACACACACACACACACACACACACACACACACACACTCTGTGGCAAGTTGAGTTGGTAAAAATGCACCACTTCTTATGAGTTTAAATATAGGTCGGGCTCTTCCAGCACAGTCAGCACTCTCTCTCTCTCTCTCTCTCTCACTCTCTCTCACTCTCACACACACACACACACACACACAAACACAGAGACACACCACAGTCCTTAATGGGGACGGAGCAGACAGGCCCTCCAGTGTAAACCAGTGTCAGGAAGCACTTTACATCAAGATTCATGTCAAGTTGTTTTTCCTCCTATATTTCTCTCTGACTCTGACAACTTACTGCATGCATCAGCCCGCTGGCCTGGCAAGATGCAGCACAGAGGGATTTGATTTAACCTAATTGTAACTGCAGTACAGTATCTCCAGATAAAGCAGTGTGAGTAACCAGTTGGTAAACACTTTTTAAGTCAAACAGAGGCAGCTGAAGTTTCCACTGAGGCGAGACACGAATAAACTGAACGGTGTGAGTAACCAGCCAGTGGTGCTGTGCCCAGTGACACGCACTAGGCTGTGATGTGCTCTGCATGGAGCAGGAGACAGTAAGGGTCTGGCTGTAAAGGAATCCCCCAACTCCGCCAGCTCCTCTAAAGGCCCTCTGGTGCTCCAGTGCTTCTCCTTTACCTTTCACAATGTCTTTATGGAGGATGAAGGTTTTCACAGTTGCAATGTCCATGGAATCATAAAGAAGGTCTGATACCACTTTTGGGTCTTGTAGAGGACTTTGTAGTACCCTATCAGGGTATCAGAGGGGTTCTCTCCACCAATGCACCTGGAGGGACAGCAAAGCACACACAAAATTAAGTATTTGTTATTACTGAATCATTTCAAAATATCGAAAATATAATTGAGTATATAGTTAATTTAAAGCACACACTGGTTGCACTGCTGATGGAACTGGGCTGTCCCTCAACACACAGTGCCCATCTGCACCTTTGACCCTGCTTTACACTGTGTTCTCCGCATGGTGTGTTGCACGCATGAAGACGTCCCTCATGTCTTGCCCCTGCACAAACAGGAGGGAGTCCTTCCTGATCCAGCATATGCCTCCACTGAGAGATTTTGAGTCCAGACTGCTGACTTTTGTTTTTTGGGAATCCAGTTCTGTCTGTGAGGTTGGTTCCACACACCCAGATCATCTTCTGAAGGAGGTCACGGATAAGGGTAGGACTTTCCCACTGATTCTCTGCTTTCCCTCATAGACAAGAAAGTCCCTTGTATAACCATTCGTGGAGTCCACCAGAATGAAGAGTTTATATCCCCAGGGAACAGGCTTATTTCTCTTACATTGTTTGAGCCCAGTGTGAGCTTTGGAGCCAACCATTCATTCATCAATCAGCGTTCCCTGGCAGGGGTGATAGTTCCTTTTGCAGGCGTCCCTCATCTCCTCGTAAATCGCTTTATTTTACAGAGATGATCAAAGGTTGCCTCTCCTTTACTCACTGGCAGCGTCCAACACCGAGCTACTGAGTTGAAGGGAATGTCAGATAATGAGGAGCTTCTTACAGATCATTACCCTTTTGGGAACGGTAAGCAGTAGAGTTTACCTCCTCAGCAGTAATCAGTAAATGCAAAGAATTTTACTACACCCATGTAGACAACAAAGGCCATGAATGAAAACATGTCCTGCAAAGTTGGAAATGCTCCAGGGCTGTATAAATAGCTGTATGAATGAGCTGGGGTCCTGGTGAATGGGTGGATCTGAAGATGGATTGTGGTGGTGTGACGTCTTGATCATCAACATTATTCCATTTCTTCTCAGAAGTGCTGGTTGACGGCGTCCCCTCTCACTCTCCACTGTCTTCTGCTTCTTGGTCTTCTCCTGCTGGCAGAACCTCTCTGAGGAGTTGGGAGATGGGGTTCCTCTCCTGATGAGGTGCTGTCCTGCTGCTCCAGTTGATGCATCCACTTGCAAACCCAGGGGGTATCTGGCTCCCAGTCCTGATCTGAGTCTACATCAGATGAGTGCCTTTTATATGAAAGAAATAACAGTTACTTACAAAATTAGACATAGTTACATGATATTATGAAATTCTTCCTGGAGACTGGAGAGAACACACACACACACCAAAATACCTATTGGTGTTCTCTAGTATAAACTATCTTGAATTTTTACTGAATTCATAAAGAATTATTGCAATTCATCACATCATGCATTCCAGCCTTCCACAGAAACCTGCAGGCTTCTACTTGTGTAACTGTTCCTGTGACCCTATTGAGATACATCCTCTTACTCATCCAGCTTATTTCATCATGGAATGAACTGGGCTGAGCCACGAGGCTCCATAAACCTTTTACCACTGACAGAACTATAAATCTCCCTGTGATGGAGAAGGTTGAACATGATTGATAGCAGGGGTGGGGCGGGTACATTCACTTTAAAATTTGTGTCTCAAAGTTAGCTGCCAGGAACATTTAAGGTGCTGTCACTACGGCAAAAGCACCCAAAAGGACTGTGTTGTTTCGGTTGAAGAGGTCAAAGCTGAAGTAAAAATCTATAAGTAGACCAGAGCTGAACATATGATACTGTGAATGAAGATTTAGAGAGTGTGAACTTGTGTCAGTCAGTAGTCAGTCACTTTGAGGAGCTACTAGCAGGTTTATGGTTATGGTTGTGTTGATAGTCTTTAAAGGAAAGGTTCCGATTTTTTCAAGTTAATCTTCAAACAAAACCCGCATGTACACATGTTCCACCTGTCCATACCAGTCATGAAGAGATCCCAGAGATGGAAGGATGAAAACCAGTGTACTGCCAGTGTATGTACAGTACAAGTGTGATGTACAGTACAATATGAGTGTGAGTATTGTACAGGTCTATAATATGTATAGTAAGACAGATGTGAACATGAACGTGTCCTGTGTCCATGTGATGGTTGGTAAACAAATGTTTAGAAAGAGTCACATTTCGACTGTTTTATGTCTTAATGTTGTCAGATTACCAACCTACCAACTACCAACCATCATCACCGACATTAAAAGTAACTGTCACTAAGGACAGAGAGGGTTTTCCCCTTCAACACGTTACTGATATGTCTGTGTATGAAGTTTGAGCACGTGTGAAAGACAGCACCAAAGAAAAGAAATAGGGAAAGCAACCAAAAAGATTTATGACACCTTTTTGTCACAGGCACTTAACAGTGCAGGTTGTTTAGGTAGAGTGAGGATCTCTTTACGCTCTAAGTAGGCTACATGCCAATCATCAAACAAATCTTCAATGTCACATTTACAACTGTTGTGAAACATAGAAGCTAGAAACAAGATCTGAGAAAATGCCTCCAGCCTTAAACTGCTTCCAGCAGCATGACTGATAAAGGAAAGCTGATCCGTTTGCACTGTGTTTAGGCCAGATGCCAATCACTGATGAAATGAGGAAACCTTTACCATGGAAAACTTAAAAGAAAGGTCACAAATTCAAACAGTAAGTTGGTCCTCAGATTTCTAAAGCATACTGAGTTGGCCTCTGGTCTTGAAATGTAATAACCTGAAATTTGGTGGAATCAATATATAAATGCAAAGACGGTGTAAACACAGCATCACTGAGGATAAAATGATGTGAAAGTGTTTTGGAAAAATATTCATTATTCATCGTTGAAGTTAATTTTACGTGTGTAAGCACAGTCAGTGCATCATTTTTAAACTATGTACAAGCAGCTCTGGATTTGCAATCAGTGTATTTTAACCTCAACCAAGCAAGAGCTGTGGCTAAGAGCCCTGGAGAAGAGTGGCCCTCCAGGGAGGCATAAGAGCTGAAGCTACCAGCATGAGTCCTTCCTAGACTCCTGTGGCCAGAGGTTCTTTCATCAGTAAAAGCTTTGGAAAGGAAAATCAACAACTTCCTGAGGAAGTTATTGTCTGTACCCCAAAGTCTCTGCTCTATGGGCTTGTACAGTTCAGGGAGTAAGCTGCAGCTGCCAATGACATCAGTTGTGGAGGAGTTCAAGACAGCAAACGTCTGGTTAGAGATGATGCTGCAGGACAGTGAGGAAGAGATATCAACTTCAGGACAGGGCGCAAGTGCAGTGCACTGATAGAGGCAGAGGAGCAGCTTCAGCTTGTGACATCTTGAGGACATGAACCAGAGAAGACTGGGCCTGGGCTGCATCATCAGATCAAGCTGGAGGGACACAAAACCAAAGGAGTGGTTGGATACAGAAGGACATTCAAGTGGTGGAAGAAGAGGAGAGGCAAGCCAGGGTGGTGGCCATGAGAGAGTAGGGCAGCTGGACTCATTGGGACAGTATGCAAGAAGATCTCTGGGATGGAGGGACATCTGGAACATGGAAGGGATTGGACCAAGTTTGTGCTTTGTTCTTTCTTTGATGTCCTACCAACACTAAAAACCTCTAAAGACAAACCTCAGAGACTAACTGAGAATCCCTGCTGTTCGCTTAGTGGGAGACCAGCCAACCTGGAACACATCCTGTCAACCTGCTGGGAAATGAGAGTGGATATCAGTACGCAAAGTTCCCAAAGAAATTGCCTACACAATCCTCTGACCTGACATCATGCTATCGGGAAGAACAACAAAACAGGTGGCCCTCCTGGAGCTGATGGTACCTGAGGAAGAAAGGACATAAATATCCGTCCCTCACCCTGAAAGGCAGCAGACGGCACAAAGAGCCTGGAAAATCTCAGTGGAGGGGCTTGCCAGGCAGCCACTCTGGAGAGCATTGGGAGTCCTCAGGGTCAGAGATCCAGCCTGCGAGAAATTTGTTATAGACATTATCAGGCAGGTGGAGAGAGCATCCAGGTGAGCCTGGCTTAATAATGAGCAATGTCACAACCAGGCTGGCAGAGGAGAGGGAGGGCACAGCTTCATGGTGAGTAGAGCTGAGGGACTGAGGGGGTGGTTCTAGGACGCTGCTTCTACCGTTGAGCCCCTCTGAGGTGTTGTGGGCCAATCAATGGCACACCAGTGAGCAGTGGTGCCCACTGGAAAACCCTATATCGCAAAGGTCTGAGCCACAAGACTCTGTTCAAAGGAAGATGGAATGGTGACAGGAGAGAGTAACTTTATGCTAATCACCTCACATAAGGCACAGGAGACAACTCCTGCAGTGAAGCAGCTGTGATACTACATCATGTAACGATAAACATAATCTGCTACGTTACACTGACTGTTTTCTAGTTTGGGTTAAATATACAGTGGTCACTGTATATTTTGAGTGTGTGTATTAAATTACAGCTGTGTTTTCTAACATTAGTGGCATTTGTACAGGTTAATGAAGATTTATTTTACAGATTGCGCAGATAATTAACTTTATTTTAATGTATTGCTCTCAAAAGATACACTATCTCACACAGCCATGGATTTTACATTATGAGTTTAAAGGACAGAACAGTGAATCAAGGCCAAGATGTCACAAGTCACTGTTTTTCAGTGGAACTGTGTTTTGTAAGATATTTATTTATACATTAATGAAAAGATTCACACTCCTCATCATGCACAGAGTTCCAAAAAAACACAGTGTTAGGTGTAGGAGTCATGGGGCTATTGGCTCACCCAGACAGGTAGAGACTTGTTTGGTCGACAGGAAGGGGAGAAGCAGGAGGAAGGACTGGGGTGAAGTTACCTGTGAGCTCATCTTGCCTCGGGCAGCATGGTCGAAACTCACACGGACCCAGCATCAAGACTTTATGAACTGACCCATTTTAGAAATGCATCAGGACTATTTATAAATGCATCAGGATTATTTCACTATAGGTTTTGATGGAAGGCCATAAAACATGATTACATATTGTACAAAATCCAAAAAAGCTGAAAACAATCTGTCACCCTGTTAACTAACCTGTAGTCTTTGAGGATAACCTGCTGTTTGCCTGTCAGTGCATATGATGAGGGGTTAAAGGTCAAAGGTTTAGGGTTAGGGGCCATAGAGAGATGAGCAGGGCAGTAAAGAAAGAGATCTGCACAAGCCTGCCTCTACACCCTCTGGGCCTGATATCATGTTTTTTCTGCAAACACAGGCACAGTATGTGAAGCACACACATTATACACAAATGTATAACCCAACGTCCAGACACACACACACACACACCATACAAACAGGTCCAAGTATGACAACAAGAAAGCGAAAACATTAGCCTTGCATCCAAATATTCACTTGACTTCTAACGCAGCTGTATAATCTACATCACGCTCAGATGCAATGGGGGATTTTTTTTAGCTCTCTGGCAACACAACACTCACACTTCTTTCCCTTCAGTTTCCTCTTCTCTGTCTCTCTTGCTGTCCACGTGGGGCTTTGTGGTTTATTCTTCCATCATATTGGATCACGAGGTGAAATAAAGGATGATTCAAGATGACAGTTTGCTTTGCTTATGATGTTGCTTAACTCTCCGAGACACAGAGGTAGAGAAGGAGGACAAAATGGATGCATTGTAGGATACAGTGACAAAGAAATAGGACAGAAACAGAAGCAAACTGAAACAAACAAAACAGCATCATTTTCTAATATATGCCAAATTACCTTTACCTAGAACTCTTGAAAGGGTAGACTGGGTCAACTTCTCAACCAGATTTTATGTTCCAGATATCAAGAAGTTCTTCTTGCTGCTCCTGACAGCCTCCACTTTGCCTGATGGTGTCAGTTTTGGTTCAAAGTGATAAATCTCAGCAACTTTCAGATGGATTGCCATGAAATTTGGTAGAGAAAATCATATCCCCCTCAAGATGAATTGTAACTTTGGCAATTCCTTAACTTTTCATCTAGCGTCATCATCAGATCAACTTTGGCCAATACTGTCATTTTGCCAGTATTTGGTCATAAACTTTATAATTTGTGAGAGACTAAATGAAAATAATGAGCTACAAGCACAGTGTTAGCTGTATGTGATGCTAACAGCTTTTCCAGCAGACTGGTGTACAGTTCACATGCAGCTTATGGCATATCTCCCCTGTTATATAATAACTATTGCATTCATACAAAAGTGCTGCAACGGTCCATTCAATGAACTGCTCAGATCAAGACAAACTGTTACTTTAAACCACAGGACTGAGAGAGACAGGGAGACGTGTCCACAGAGTACCTGCAGGCTGCTGTTGTCAGGGCCTGTCTGTAAGCCAACCGTCATCATGGGCCAACTATGTCCTGGAAAACACACACACACCCACATATGCCCACTCATACATAGACTTACTATACACACATCCCCCTCAACGTTATAAAAATATACACAATATTAACAATCCCATTCATAAAACTGACAAGTTGACACGTGTAACATTAACCACAAGCGCGTCGTGTAGAGACAAGTGCATGTTGAGAACAAAAAAAAGGATTTAAGCGCGCTGCCAAGTATATAACCTTTTCACATTTTCATTTGAAGTAGGTGTGAAGACATGCCAGTGTCCTCCGAAGAACTTCTAAATGCTTGAAACAAAGGCCAAGTTCAGCTGTAGTGACTCAGAGTTGGTGTATAATTATGAGGAAAATCCCCAATGTAAACATTTAAATACTCCGACCACTCCGGAAATGTAGCAGACAGATGAAGGCAGAGACAAACAGGTGAACAGACAGAAGGAAAACCACAGCCACACAGACACCCTTAAAACATCCAGGGTGCACAAGGTCAAAGGTCATGGTCTCTTGGTGACCCCGAGAGGCCTGTAAACACTTAGTCTGATCCCCATGACTGAGCAAACAGCAGGGACTAACAGGACAGCAGCAACCTAACCGAGGTAACTGACAGGTTGCCACCGTGACTGACAGGCGCTGACAGCATTGCCACAGTAACTGACAGGCGGTGATAGACAGGTTGTTAGGAAATGTGTGTGAGGGAGTCGACACCCGCTGAGATGCAGAGAGGGGAGATTAAGTGCACAATGGGGCAGGGATTAGTAATCTAACCACGATATCCCTCCGCCTTGATGTGCGTTAACATAGTGCTTCACTTGAGGGCATTCTTGAGACTCCGGGTTGTTCGGTCTGTGTATACTTTTTAATTGCTCTGTTTGATGATGAATCTGAGCTCTAACATGAAGGGGGGGGCATGTTAAGGGTTAGAGATGGTGGGTTATAATAACAGTTCACTGTGAGCGCTGAGGTCACAATCAGATTCATCCTGCACACAGCTGCTGTTCATCTTGTTACAACAGTTCCTCAAAAACAGAGAAAATTCATCATAACCACCGAAAACATCCCAATTAATGTGAACGTTCAGGGACAATCTTGCTTAAAGAAACACATTGCTGACTGTCAGTTGGAACCATGGCCCCCATGTTAAAGTCTGATGTGCTGTCAATCCATGCCTCCTCTGTATGTGGACGTTGTTGTTCGATCATAAAGTCACCTGCTCCCGTCATGTTTGGCATGGTGGGAGCAAAGGAAGAAACCACTGATTGTGTTTGAAGTAGGTACTTAAACTTTTTTTGTGTGTTGCTTAGTTCTCATAAAACTGGATTATGAAACCTAATTAGCACATGTTAGCTTGCACTCATCTAAACATTGTAATGCTATGAATTAGGGGCCATACCAAACCTGCAAAAACATGTGATTCAACATTTCATAAATTGTAAATTACTACGCATTCCATTGTAGAAATGCTTGAACCAAATTCTTTGAGCCAACCAAAATACAATTAAGGTTAACACTGAGGTAAATGATAGGTTTAGGCATGTGCTGGTAAGGAATAATGGTTAGGTTGGTACATGAACATGACTCATGATTGAGTGTTAGTAATGAAGTGTGTGCATGTGTGTATATTCAATAAGGTGCGGCAAACTGCATGATGCTACTTCACCCTCAGAGCACACAAACCACGAGCTGGCTCACCTCCACGTGGTAGAAATCACTGCCAACACTTCCCTGGTACTGCAAACACAGCTGTGAATACACAAACACACTCATATAGAGTCACCTGGCAGAACAAACACACCTGACAGTGATGACACAAACCAAAGTAAAAATCTGACAGGCGGACACAGCAGCCGTAGCGCTCTACCTGAAACACATATTAGCTGACAAATCAAATGTGAAATCATGAACAATTAAGCATAACATACAGTCTAATAACAGAGTACAAGCAAATTGGATAAGTCAAAGTAAAACAACAGCACAATACTGATACACATACAGTGTTGTTACTGAACAAGTGAATATACTGTGAATATTCCTACATGTTCTTTATCAGTGATACAGTGAGGTGTAGGAGCTTTCTGGTTTATTCTGTGGAGGTTTAAAAAACAGAGAGGTTTCAAATTTAATATTTAATGCATCTGTCTGACTTATCTCTTCCCTCCCTTCTTCCCCGCTCTATCCGTTCCACACTCCCTTCCCTCTCCAGGCTCCTTCTCCTTGCCCTCCTGTCAAAAGGGAAAGGAGAGAGAGAGATCGTGCCACACAGAAAATAAAAGGCTTATTTGTTGGTTAAAAATCCTTCACGTCTCAACTAATCCCAAGTGTTTAAGTTCTACTAAGCTCTCTTAAAGACCGGGGAATGACAGGAATGGCTGTGTGTGTGTGTGTGTGTGTGTGTGTGTGTGTGTGTGTGTGTGTGTGTGTGTGTGTGTGTGTGTGTGTGTGTGCATGTGAGAAATACTTGCTACTTCCATCCAACCCATAATGAAGCTCTGCTGGTGGTTTCATACCTTGCGTCCCAAGACTGACCAATGGCACACAAGGTCACCGTCCAGCCAGAGTGTGGGCTGATCCAATCAGAGGAAAGTACAGCGGCAGGGGGGGCAACGAGGTGGCCAGAGGACATGAGGAGGAAGAGGAGGGGGTGAATTTGCTCCCAAAAAAACCTTCACAAAACTCTTATGATGGAGCTTAATCGGATTCTGAGTAGCTTAGTGGGAGTTTGCCCAGAGAAATTGTCTTATTATTATGACTTCTTTGTTTAGCGGATGCCCTTATCTCTGGGCTGAATTAGGCGGATTATTCCTTTATTCCACACTCCATAATACTGGGAAACTGCTTCCTCGGTAATTAGGTCTGAGTGCCCTTGTTTAGTGTGCAGCAGTACTGTTAGCAGCCACAGCTTGTAGTATTCTTATGAACCGGTACCCCACACTAGTTCACAGTCGAGAGGATGAATGAAAGAAAACCTGAGCATTTTGAGTTCTCACTGTTTTTCAGAGGGAACCTCTTACTCTGTGGGAAAAGGTTCTGCGTTTTCCTACAGTGGGCCGGCTTTCATTAGTGAAACCGTCAGGCACAAAATGCAACAGGGAGGCTGACAGTGTTGGTAAGTAACAGTAAAGAACATGAAGGGTGAGCACCGAAGTCGGCACCCCTGGAAAAGACGAAACAAGTGTCTTGCCTGTGGCTCTGTACTGGAATACAGCCTTGCAATGACAGCCTTGACATCACTAAATCATTTCTGTTCGCTTGAAGAAGCATGCTTGTTTTTGTAATTCACATGTATCAAATGCTGGATGCCAAAGCTTGCTTTGTTTGTTTGTCTATGTCAAATGATCACCAATGGTGCTGGAGGCTCTGAAAACGTATCTGAACAGACTCTTATCACATTTATCATCGCCTGGCCTGTGTGACTGATACTGTCTGCTCCGCCAAGAAGCTTTTAAGTAACTCACTGGCAGATTACTTGTCATTGTGCAGAGAATTTCAGTTCTGGCAGCTGTTAACTTCGTTTCTCTGCTTTGACAAAAGGTGAAAGGTATAAGTGGATTGACACTCAACATATGACATGACATGTATCTAAATGCAGTGTTATGAGTATTGTTTTATACTTTCTTTTCAGTGTGTTAATCCACCAGTACGACATTGTATCTTTAACACCGAGCAGGTCCTGGGTAGCTTTCATTCCCAACCAGAATACTATTAAATCAGTGTGAGTAAATGGATCCTTAAATCCTGCTTTTCAGCTTAAAGATGTATTAAGGGCAGACTGACAGGCATGGAGAACTGAGGGAAACTCTGTCATGCCGCCGTGATGATGATGATGGTGTAGGTGGGACTCAAGGTCTCCTGTCAAAGGATTTGCATAAATCCAGTAAAGGTATGGTATGATAAATTCTTGCATTACTGTGAATAAAGACACTACACATGGTTTATGATGGTAAGTCAAAAATATATGCAAGTCATGTGGATGCAGCACTGATTATACATTTAGAACCGTTACATTACAATTACAAAGTAAAATGGGAGCTGAAAGTGTGGATGATTGTGGAGAAATGTTTGCCATAAACTGAACTTGGGTGGAAATAAAATGAATAAAACTGGAGGTCAAGAAGGATGAAAGAAAGGATGCATGTCTTCTTCTCTCACTGTTCTTCTCATTGTCCCGTCTGTCGTCTGTGAAATCAAAATGAAATGTGACGAGGACAGAAGGGATGAAGAGAGACGAGAGGGATGGTTACTGTAGGATGAGCACTTGCACTAATACCTTGATATGTGTATGTATGTTTTATTTCACCAGGAACACTTATATTCCTGCATACGTTTGCACTACTTTTTATCTAGTTCAGTAGCAATGACACTTGCTTTACTTTGTTATGAAATCAGTTGTTTCACATGCCGTTGCACTTAAGTTACTGGTAGTTTTTGTGAATAAATGGCTAAATAGTGGTATGATAAGTCTATGAAGGTTCATCTCAACCATCCAGTGTTACAATACAGAACATTTATGTTTCTAAAGGTAACCAACTCAAGATCATGTTGATTTGTTATGTTAATAATTGTCACCCTATTGGTCTTTATGTTGTGAAACTGTATTGAATAAGGTAAAGAATGCATCTTTAGGATAAGAACCTGAAGGTTTAGACAGGGCCGGACTGGGATAACAGTCCGGCACAATCTCCACACGTTCACAGCAGACTATGTACGCTGTAACTGGTCTGTTGAAATGTTTATTCTGTTTTTGCCAGTAACATATCTTTTTGTTTAATTTCTACAAACTGCTTCAAAAAAACACATCCAAAATAGCTCAAAACAACGTCAGTTTTAGGAGTTGGTCAATTACACTCACATAATTAAGGCTAGGGGAATAAACATTCATACAGTATATATAATTTATGGGCACTTTTGGAGCATTTGTTTAGCACCTGGCATTTCCACAGAGCTCTGACTGGACTTCTGTTGACCACGGGGCTCTGGTAGCTCTGAGTAGCTAGAGGTACTTCCACATCAGAAAAGACTACATGGGTCTTTGTTTTCAATATTATTGTATGCATCTCTTGCTTTCCTTCAGCATGATTATGCCTTGATGCCTTTTATCTGGCAGGCATGGCATGTGTATACTTTTTAAACTGGCTTTCAGATGTTTTTTCAGAACACAGTGTGAATGTTGCAAGAAATAGAGAAGGTTTTATTAGCCCAAGAAATCCCATTTCCCTCTTTCTCCACCTCCCTCTTTAAGTCCTTTATCTCTTGTCTCATTGTCTCTGAATCCCAAGGACAAACTGTGGCAGGCAAACCCGACTGGTCACAGTCTGTCAGCTAAAGCCTTGTTCATCCCGTAATGACTGCAGATTCAACATCCATCTCTGGCCACACCAAGAGGAACACACACAAACACCTTTAACAGCCTAAATGTCTCTCCATCTGTAACAACATGCACATAACCGCCTAAATGTGGCCATCAGTCTCCAGGTGGTTTTCAATCTAAATGTGTTGAGGCTAGCAGAGCACAACAAGGACGGATAAAGACACACTGCAACAGCTGTTCTGTCTCTCTATCGCATTCCTCTTCTCTCCACCACTTTTCTTTCTTCACCTCACGTCTCTCTTGCTTTCATTATGCAACGGTCTCATGAGAATGCACTGCTGCTTCATATATGGAGAGCGTGTCTTATAACGGACAGGTGATGGGTTTGATTTCTACAGTGGACAGTCTTCAAGCATATCTGTGCAAGATTTTAAACCTGGTCTAGCCACTGACTGCATGTTGTTTTGGATATGAATGTAAAAACCCACATTTATTCTTTTTCTAAATCCCTCTCTTTCTATTCAGCCAACATTTTTACATCCTTCCTGTGGTTTCACCCTCTTGGCTCACTGCTATAGGAAATACCTGTCCTCAGCTGACACACACAGGCAGTTACAGAGCCAAACAGAGTCACACAATGTCTGTTACACCAGCGACTCCTAACCATTTTCAGCCACGCTAGCAGCCTTGTTGGATGGATGCTGGTTAAATATTCTAGTTAAACTTTTGAACAATCTGCCATGTGTAATACTGTGATCACCTGATTCATAGTGTTAGCACAATGGTGATTTTTTAAGAATGTTATATCACCCTTCTTGAGACAATGACAATGCCTGCTTTCACACCAAATGTGCCAGTGCAACGCTGTGCAGAGCAGGGTCACCAGAGAAAGCGGCTTTATTCTGAAGGGTGGGGCGTGTGAACCACAGCGCTGCACACTGCCCTGATTTTCCAGTCAAAGTTCATTAAATTGAATTCTAAACTTGCTGACCTGTACAGCACCCGAACAATGTTGCTCCAGCACTGACAGCAGGCGGTAGATTCACTGTAGAGGAGAAAACTTCAGGTGTAAATTTTGTAATTCCTGGATCCTGCATCTAAGTTAGCTGCTTTGTTGGATGGGTGCTTCACATACTGACTTTCATTGTACACATTGTACACATTCACACTATGAACTAAAATTTGATTAGATCCCATTTTGCAGTCAAAATAATGTTGTCATATCCTTTAAAATTTGTTTTTAGTGTTAGTAGTTAGTTTATATTAAATATGATATTATAATATGATATTATAATCAGGGCTCTAAATTAACACCAGCCAACCGGCCAAATGCTGGTGAAATTTCAGTCTGGCTGGTAGAAAAGACCACCTTACTAGCCACTTTGACCCATTAGGGAGTGTGTGTTTGGATAGTAACATGAACATCTACTAGCCATTTTGGCTGGTGATGAAAAATGTTAATTTAGAGCCCTGATTATAATATTAAAAGGAAGAAAAGACGTTTGGGGAAATGTCAGACATTGTCATTCTGCACTCCACAGCTGGAGGGGTGTGTCTGTGTTTGATTGACAGCAGCTGGCAGGCTGAGCTCCAGCAAGGGAACAAGTGACGAAGTTGACAAAAGGTGCACTGTGGCCTACATGCCACAGGCAGTCTGCTTGTTTGAGCATTGGTATTGAAGAGTAACGACCAAACCAGCATTTAAATGAGCTGAAGTGAGATTTGCGGGTACTTTTAAATGCTCTTTAATGTGATCAGCTATTTAGCTATCTCGTCTTCAAGCTCAAGTAGTGTACATTTTTACATCACCATTGCAATCTACTGCACAATAACTGAATGAATTGAAGCAGATTGCCACCACTCTTCTCCAAAAAACTACATGGTAAATAATAATGTTTTCTTTATTTGCTCATCTGTTATTTCATTTGTAAGATATGTCTGAATCGTTGTTTGTTTGTTTGTTTGTTTGTGTAAGATTCATATCATTAATTATACTGCAAGTTTCATGAAGGAAATGCAGCCAGATAATCTAACATTGCTTTATACCTCCCACCCGCCAAATACACACATGCTAAATCCAAGTGCCCACACGTGAAGTCAACCGCAACACAAACAAGGTGTGCGATATACTACAAATGGAGAAGATAAAGTGGAGCTGAGTGATGGCGGAAAATCTCTTTTCCTGACTTGGCAGGTGCTCCAACTCAGAACAAAGAGCATCTGTCACTTACACACAAAATGACTGAAGAAACTCTATAGAAAATTAATGTATACAGTCTAGCTTCAGAGTTGACACACAAACAGGCAGATATCCAGGAACCTGGAAAACAGTGACATCTGAGTTCAGAAGGTGGACACACATTCACACACAAACGCACATATCAAGATACAGCTTTCGCATGGTCATAAACAAAATGGACACACACAGACATACACACACAGCAGAGAGCAAACCATGTCTTTAATCAAGCCTAGTGCATCTGTCAACAATGCTATGAAGACAGGGCTTCACCACAACAGAGAGGCCCCTGTGTGTGTGTGTGTGTGTGTGTGTGTGTGTGTGTGTGTGTGTGTGTGTGTGTGTGTGTGTGTGTGAGCGCGTGTGAGCGCGTGTGAGCGCGTGTGTGAGCAGACATGACCAAACAACACACCCCTCCATCCATCACGCTGACAGGACAAATAAAGTGGAACCGCTCTTAAAGAACAGGGGACACGTGAACTACATCCTGCTAGAGTCAGACTTTACAGGAAGGACTGGAATGCAGCATCTGTTCACTGTGCTTGATATTAAATAAAAGCCTATTTGTGGTTCATGTTGAGTTTGTTATGAAGCCTGCATGTACAGATGCCAACAAAGGTTTTTCAGCCCCTGAAAAATACCCAAAATATACTTGAGGTCTAGTCAGGAGCATGTATTGCCATTAACCACATGCACGCAGACCTGTATGCAGAAAACACACACACACGCGCATGCACACACACACACACACACACACACACACACACACACACACACACACACAACAGGTTTCTCTTGGCACACAGTCAGATGCAGGCGGAGGTGGTGCAGACTGGCTTTGAAGTTAAAATCAAAGTGTTGTGAGAAGCTGCAAACAGATAAAATACATTAAACTGTCATGTTAGCGTATGTTCCAAATGAGTTGTATCAAAGTGTGAGTGAAAATAGAGATGAATGGCTAAATGCACAAAGAACAGCAAAAATGCTCAGACCTGAAATCGGGCATCAAGGTTAGATGGAAACAAGTTCAAGTTGAAAGCATTTCTGAGGCCTTTCTTTGTCCTTTGGTTCAAGTAATGACTGCAACCATAAGCCAAGGGAAGGGAGTCAAAACAAGAAGAAAACACTAAGCATATATCAAATGTGTCGCCAGCCAGAAATATTGGATGAAAAGTGCACAAGTAAAGAAAAACAGTAGCAAAAGTGCTCAGTGCCTTTTATTGGCTGTAGCTGGAGCTGCAGTGTTGTAATCAGTATGTGGGTCAACATCCTGATTACAGTCCAGCGTCACATTCCACCTCTGTTAGCATCACCTGTGATTAGCATGTGGGTGAGTCGGCAGGGTGTGTGTGAGTGTACCTGTGTGTCTGTGTGTGCACCTGCCTATCATCCCCGGTGTGTAAATGTACGAGCACACTGACCGTTTGTGTCTATATGATTGTCGTTCTGTGACTTTGTGCCGAAAAGCGATGGAGCTCCTCTCAACAATCCCACGCCAGCTTCAGGTCTGTGCTCTCACTGCAGACTCCTGACACTTTTTTCGGGCATGTGAGGGCAGCTAAGACAAGCTGCAAATGCAACAATGACATCATCACCCTATAAAGTTAATAATTAGCAAAACTGTTGCTTATTTATTCATCCAGCAGAAATGGGGTGAGGTCGCGTTTGGCTCTGTGTCTCCACTAACTCCTGAGGAAAATATCTGGCTCTTTAGGTGCTAAATGCTCCGCTTTGTTCATTATCCAGACGCTAAAGTGATCTGTCCGCCGTTTTGTGCTGGGCAGTTAGCATAAAGTTGGTTTTTAGAGCTTTTTCATTGAAAAAAGCAACCTGTTGCAGGTGAAATTACACTGATGAGTGCAGTAGAGTTGCTTCTAGTTGTTTAAGCTATTTAGCTGCTTTGTTCTCTGTGTGTACTGCAAGTAACATATGAGCTACTGAGAACTGTGCAACACCGTTCTTTCAGACTTGTTATCAAACAGTTAGCTGCAAAAAATTGCTGGACTAGTTTAAACTTAACATACGACTACATGCTTTGCTTCCTTTTCTTGTGTAATCCAAAACCCTCAAAAGTTGTCCCAAGATGTATAAACCTGTACAAAGCTCAGCCTACAAACCAATCTGAGTTTGCCTACGTGCCCCTTTGTCTTCCTGTTTGTGTTTATGTGAGAGTCCACCTGCCTGTGTGTGTGTATCAGGTGTGTATCAAATTCAGCCTTGGCTAAGGGTGCTGATGTTAAGTTTTCTGTGGATGTGGGTTGGAGGATTACCTGCATTACCTCGACCTGATTCTTATCAGCTGTACCAGCTCTCCAACACTCTTCATGATCTCTGTCACTGACAAGATGAAAGATACACCGCCCGATGCACTTTAGCACATTATCTGCAACACCCAGGGGCACTGTTAGAGGAAGGGTCAAATCTTTCAGGGGGCCCCAAATTGAAGGGGACATCTTTGAAATATTTATGGTGCAAAACATTTTTTAGAATATACTGCATCCTTTAGAAACCCAGGAATCACCAGTAACACATAACCATAACAAGGAAAGGTTCCACAAGTTCACACTTCTTTGCAAACATTAGTGACTTTTTTATGAAATGTGTTAAACAGAAATTCAGAAAGTTTGGTCTGAAAGTGAAGCAAAATCTTTTTCTACACTCTTGCACAGTCTCTCCTTTCTTGGCAGTGATAAGACAGTATGGGCTGAAATTGTGCTTCATAGCCTCATACTGTGGGCTTAATGCTTATCATCTGCAGAGAAAGGTCATGGGGCGTAAAACGGGAGTGAACTGGGAGGACTGTGTGGGAAGGAGTCGGTCAAGGGGAGAAAGCAAAGCAAGAGGGGTACAAGAGCAACATCAGCTGAATTAAACTGGGAGGGAAAGGACATCATGAGAGCAGGAGGCGAGGAAGGAGGAACAGAGGAGCTGTCACATAAATCTGCAGGCTTTTAGATAATAAGCTGAGAGGCGAATGGAGAAAATGAAGAGTGAAGACTTTTCACTTAACCCCTCAGTTAATCTGTCCTCACATGGAAATAGCTGCCTCCTCTGTCATTCAATCTCATCACAGCTCCGGGCCTCTCGCTCCATCGTTCTCCTTCTGTCCATCACGTCGCCTTCTTTCTCTTTCCTCATCCATCTGTCCGAGGGGGCCCCCCCCCCCCCACGCTTTGGTCACCGTCCACTGGGGTGTGCTGAGGCAAGTTCAGGCAGGCCTTCTCACCTCCAGGCCTCCGTCTAAGTAGGATTTACTTGATCACATAGAGTATATGAGAGACGTAAGCACTTCATTAAGGCTTTGCATTTGTGTCACAAATCTCCAATAAACCACGTCCGGAGGATTTGCTTTGTGCAAAGAAACAACCACGAGAAGAAAGCTGTGTGAAATGAATACGTGTTTTTGTTTTGGGTTCATATTTGGGTGATATTAGTGCTGCAGTAATGTGTGCGTTGTATTTCACTGCTGTAGATGTTTAAGGCTGAGCTCATTTTAACTACTTCATATAATGTTGTGTAGTTTAATCTACAGCAATGCATCATATTCTATAAGAGCATCATATGTTTGTAGCGTCACAGTCCTGTGAGAACCTTGTATCTCTAGAAAGTTGACTCTTCATGAGCTTCAGCTTTGTGGCAATTCCTTTTCCAGCTAATCCAAGAGGACAGTTTCATACAGTTTATTTGTCCCATAAAGGCTCACTTCATCCCTCACATTCAACATCAACACATTTGGAGAAACATGGTTTTCACTGGACAGGAAGGGTATAAAAACTGCAATCTGAAAGGTAACAAGTAAATAAAGCTGTCAGATAAATGTAGTGGAATACAAATACAATAGCGCAATTATAATGTTTCCCTCCAAGATGTAGTGAGGTAGAAGTATAAAGTTGCATGAAATGACAATACTCAAGTAAAGTACAAGTACCTCAAATTTGTACTCACAAAGCTTGCAGGTTATGGAACGACAGCAAAGGAAGGGAGGTTTGTTCCTGGAGTTTATCCTGAAGGCGACACTTCTCCCCCAGGGAACCAAAGTCTCTCTTGACGCCACAGATTGCATGAAACATTGAAACATGATTGGCTGCAGCCACGCTCTGCAAGATGGAGGAACCCTTTTTACCAGAGGTGTGTACACGCCGTATACCTGTGTACACACATCACCCTTTGCATTTGAGTATGTGGTGGTCAGTGAGGCTGTGTACAGATGAGAATAAAGAAACTGAAGCGACACATCTCGAAGATCCAGCTAAATGAATTCTAATCAAATAGTTTTTGCAGCTAAAGTATCCCAGTAGTCACATGTACCAAGGCACTGTACAGTATTCATTTCCACCTTTAACAAAATAACATGCTCTCACCCTAAAAGCTGGGACTTCCAATAATTGACCACCAGGCAGAAACTCATGTTGCCTTCTGTTTTTTAAGCTTTTATCCTCATGACTACTATATATATATATATATTGATTTTCAAATGAATTTTCTGTCCACACACATCCAAACAAGCCTTCATCCACCCACCCCCAACACACACACACAGAAAGTGGCAGGTATATAAAGTCCATTTACTCACAAAAATGTATGCAGGTATACAAGAGCGCACACACAGGAACACAGAAAAACACTCACACAGCTGTGTTATTCAGCTGTGTGCCCCACAGCGTCTCAGAAAGCTCGTCCTTTAGACCTCACAGAGCTGTAATGCACTTCTGAGTTATAACTGTCACTTCTGTTCGGGCTGTGAGTGGATAAATAACCTGCTACATGCAGTGCCATGACGTTTTTGTAAAGGAATTAACC
Organism: Chaetodon auriga; assembly: GCF_051107435.1. Taxonomy (NCBI): domain Eukaryota; kingdom Metazoa; phylum Chordata; class Actinopteri; order Chaetodontiformes; family Chaetodontidae; genus Chaetodon; species Chaetodon auriga. The sequence goes on along the minus strand of NC_135083.1, from coordinate 14,594,839 downwards.
TTCTGTTCTAGAGAGAGAGAGAGAAGTTCTTCTTTTTGTCTGCTGAAATGTCATTTTTCTTCATCTCCATTTTTCCTCTAAGCCTGCAAATCCTGCTGTTACACATTACATCAGTCGGTGGTCTGTTTCCACACACCTGGCAAATTATAAATCATAACTCCTGTAACTATGATATCTTCTTCTTTATGACCTTTTAGCTCATAAATTTGGAATACAATGCACAAAGCTAATTATACAAACTGCTTACGTGACCGGAGTGCATGCGTGCATGTCGGTCGATGTCACAAGTGTGGGTTATATGCAGGGGGATGCCGACCTGAAACTGTAGCATGGTAAGTGTGTGTGCATGGGACACACTGATGTTTCAGCTTGATTGCAAGCTGATTTAAAGCTGCAGTAAGAGCTTCAGTCTAAAACTAGCAAGCTAACAAACTCAAGTCACACACCCCGCAATCATAAAGAACAGCCTCGTATGCACCAAACACCTGAGCAGCAACTTACTAGCTGATGTATTTAGTCATCTGTCATTTTGTGAATCTAAATGAATCCAGATGTATTCCTTAAAATGACATCATCAGATCTCTGGATCAGACACTCTGAGCAGAGCTGCATTCTCAATCATTGCATTAGTTTGTGTCGAAATAGACTAAAATGTCCACAGTGTATATTGACTAAAACTAACCTCAAATAGTTAGTTTTCTTTGATGAAGACAAGACTAAAACATGACTGAAAAGACAGGATGAGGTGGCCTAAATATGATAAAAACATTTGACACAGGACTAAATACAAAAAAACCAATGACCAAATGAACACTAAGCTATAGCTAGCTGTTGCTTCGTTACAAAATTGTAAAAGACTAAGGCTAAATGTTACGTACCTTATTATGTCTTGTCACGTCTTTACTCCACTTTTCCCTCAGGACAGGCCTGGAGCTTCTGTTGTGTTGTCTGGAATAGCAGCCTTTTCAGACTTTGTGTGTTTTACACTCGTTTCTGTATTTGCATCCTGGCTGCTTTTAATGTATCTGTTTTGGCTTTTTTTCCGCACATTTTTTCATTTGCAGCACGTTTCAGTTGTTGGTTTTGATTTGGATTTTTTATGTATTTTTGAATTGGCATCATTTCTGAAGCTGCAGCACATTTTTTCCTAATGCAAATGTTTTGGGCTTTTGCTGCGTGTTTGTCAGTCAGCTTATCTGACTGATCTACAAACTAATAAACTCCAGCTGTTATTTTCCTCCAGTTTCTCTCATCTTTCTTCTCTCTGTACATTGAGGACGTGAAATCTTAAAGTCTCAACTTAAGCGCAAATGTTTTGTTCAATTTGAAACACTTTCAACTCCTTGGTTCAATTTTCATCGCTCAAAGGTGAATTCATGTACACTGACCTAAAATGCAATTACACCACACATGGAATTAACATCAAGTGTGAGCATGTTTGTTGAGCCCACAATTACAATACAAGAGCAGTTGCTTCTGTAGCCAGTTAATTATAATGTAATGGGTTTCCTACTGTAGGCTGTATTAAAGAAAATATCATGCACCACCATTTAGTGCTTCTATCACGGCATATGAAATGTTTAAGTTGTGTTCCTCTTTCTTCATGCAGAAAATAGAAGAAGCGGCCCAGGCAGACACGGACATGTATGGCCGCGGACGTGGACGTGCTGTAAACCATGTTCGTGTTTGTACGTTGTAAATCCTTTCACAGCTCACTGAAGTGACAGAGGAAGGAAAGGTGTGATGGATGGACGGAGGAATGGGAGAAGAGAAGGAACACCAGTTGTGGACAGAAACAGCAACAGACTTGAGGGCAAAAAGTGGAAGCAAGGCATTTTGTTTATGGTGGGAAGGCAGAACTACGAGTGCAATTTGTAAATGTCCAAAGTGTTAAACTTGTGTAAAACTTGCTGCAGAAAAATGCAGGTCACATCAGATGACACACGATATATTTAATGCTGGCAAGGGCAAGGGCAAAGGCAACGGTCCAGAGTCTGGAGGCTATTGTTGATCCATATTTGACCCAAAATCATGCTTTGCCATGGATGCACAGGAGAGTTAAGGGGAGCGCAGAGGCAAACATGTGAGGCAAAGACACTACGTGAGGTAAAAGGGGCAGGTGCATGCAGGTGCAGGCATGCAGAAGCAGATGTAGGCAAATGAGTAAATAATAGCTTTAAAACTATTTGCGCCCAATTTGCATAAAAAATGTTTTTCTCCTTTTTGGAACACAGTCAAATCTCAACCCACAGGCACGACACACATGAAGTCCCACTGCATCTTTGAGACTCAAGGAGCCCACAGTGTCACACTTTGAAAGCCCTTCATCTGAAGTGTTGGCGGGAGCCTCTGAACAGCACTGGTCACACCTCAAATGGTTCCTGGAAATATTTTGTGTTTTGAAAAGTAAAAGTTCAAAGCCACGAGGCTATTATTCTGTTCTTTCCCCGAATAAACCACTGCCTTTTTAAACAGGCGAGGAAGCTCTGGCAAAATTATAACTTAAATATAATTTCTTCATTGGACTCTGATGCAAAAATGACTACATGACAGATAAATCATAGACTGCATGACTGTTGGATACAAATTCAACTTCTGGCACAACTCCTGTTATTTCATGCGAAACAGGCATCTGTCTGCAGAAATCACTTTAAACGAGCTGCAGGAGAGGCTGCTTCAGGGGCTATTATCTCTATTCATGTGGACTTTTTTTGTCTCTCTTTTGCTTTCTGAAACACACACGCACACACAGACACACTGATACATTAATAAACACAGAAAACAGGAGAATCTCACTTCCAGGACCGAGAGGTTGTGGAGCAGCGGAGGACAGATTTTGCTCTAGGCCTGACGAATGTTCAAAAACATGGGCCACTGCTCCAGAACAATGTGCCAGCGATAGAAAAAAGTCATGTCTGTAATAATATCATCATCCTTAAATGCCCCTGAGTACACCAGACTTGTTTGTTCAACTTTATAACTCTTGACTGTTTCAGGAGAAAATATTCTTTTGGATTTTGTTTCCATCATGTCTTTCTGAAAACAATTTTCCAGGAACAGAGGCACATCTTTTTACTGTAACACTTAGATTTCCTGTAATATAACATGTTTTAACTTTTTACCTCATCTACAGTGAGCCCTGCTGTTTTTACCCCTGTTCTTCTGACTTCATGTTTAACCTATAAATGTGGGTGAAATGATCATTGAAAATGGACAAGCTGTGGTGTTTTGGGAAATTCTGGTATTTTCTTGTGTTCTGTGGAGAGGTGTGGGGCTTTTTTTGGCAGAGGCTGGACTTGGTTGTCCAGGTGGCTCGGGAGCTGACTCCAACACAGCTGGGACTCATCACAATCAAGCACAGCATAAAGACTGTGGACTGCAGAGGACTCATTGCATTGATTGTTTCTGCTGCCCAGTGGTAGAGATGGCTGCTTTACTAGTGCTACCTGCGAGTATAAGCTTATATTTAATTGTTTCTCTTGTGTTGTTTACCAGTACTTGACCTCTTGTGCATTTTCTTTGTGGTCAGTGTTCTCCAGCTCCAGCATCTCTGCCACCACACTGCCCAAATCCTGCCTTAACACAACACAAACAGCACACTGAAAGGGGCAAAGAACTTGAGCACATTCATAATTCTGCTTTAAATTTCCCAATAGTGCAATACTGCATTAGTCTGTGTTGTATCAATATTTATTTTTCTAAATGCAGCTGACACTGAGCAGGGCTGCCAGGTGTGTCCAGCGAGCATCTCGCAAGAGAAATGAGACCATCCATCCATCTGCGACACAAATGAGCATCAAACACAACCATATGCTCTGTGGAGAGATTTTTTTTTTTTCAGTCCACTATTTCCGTGCATCACTTTCATTCAACAACTCATACTCACATGCCACAGCTGCTCTTTTCTACAGGAAAATCCCACTATTCCTGTGAGAAAAGCTTCTAAAATGTGAAATGCATTGCCTTGCTTAGATATTTATTAATTCTCTGGCTTTCTGGAGTGCAAAACTCCATCCTTGCCCAAATAAAGTAATTTTTCTGTTACAGTACATCCCACAAATCTTAGAATGAATTTAGCAACTTCTGTATGTATGCATATGTATGAGTGTGCCTGTGGGCTGGAAATAGCAGGAGAGTGTCTTTTATGGTGCTAACGTGTGTTTGCCAAGCATGACGGGCACCTTCACTGAATCCCCAGACAGATGAAACACACGCACCAAAATGCTGATGACACAGGGTCTCTCATGCCAGCTGGCAGGGGCCCATCTCAACCTCTGTCCATTGAGAAAAAAACATGTTACAACGACAGGGCCTGTTCACCTCTATAGTTTCACCTGACACTCACACACACACACACACACACATACACCAGTGGCTAACAGAAACTAACTAAGATCAAAGCTTGTGCATACATGAAAGAATGAATTCATACACTCAGACGCATACACATGCACCTAAAGACATGAGATACCACATGATGAGACGGAACTTTATTGATACCTGTGGAACTTGTAGTCCAATAGCAGACCAGTTGGTACATGGTCTCTCTCTCTGTTTGTCTGTCTGTCTGTCTGTGTAAAACCTACTTTCTCACACACACACACACACACACACACACACACAGCTTTCTTTATCCCCAGTGCCCTGCCACTTCCATTCAATCAAGACCTCAATCAGTAAAACCAATTAACTCAGAGGTCTGTCTCACGAAAACCCAAACTACGCCATCCATCACCTCACCGGTCTGGCCTTTTTTTGCACACACTGAATATACATGAATAAACACAGACACCTACACAAAAGCTCACATCAGTGTTGTCAACGTCAGTGAGTGCTTTCCTTGCTCCTGGGTCAAGGCCATTAGTTTGGACCACCCTGCTGACTGGATGAGCATGCAACCGTTCACTGAAAATAAATCCAGCAGGAGCCACTATGCAGAAACACCATCCTCCCACACACACATACACACACACACACACACACGTGTGTTAGGTTTTCGTCACTTTGGGGACATTACATAGACTTGCATTCATTTCCTGGAGAAAATTATTATTAAATTAAATTAAATACTCAATAACTTGGACTTAAGTTGTGTTAATAAAATAGAATTTGACAGTAATCAGCGTTGTTTCCATTACGTTCAGTTATACTGACAGACTGCCCTCTGATTGCACTTTTCATTTCAAGGAACTATTTCTTGCATGTTTCCTTTATTCTGAGGAATTTGCTGGTTTGCAAACAGAGAAACATGTAATCATGATAGACAATGATCCACAACACCAATAAGAGGAAAGTTCAGACAAAAGGAAAAAATATATTATTATGATTTGGATATGAGACACTGTGCTGCGATTCTGCAAACATCTCTCTTACCCTTCAAGAAGGTGAAGAACCAATAGATTGTGATACATCAATATCTTATATAAATTGGCACCTTGTCAAGACAAAACAACAAACAGAAAAACCTTTGACAAGGTCGTTTTGCCTTTGTATGTGAAGTATATAAAAAAGGTTAGTTTAATTAAAAAGTCTTAGCTGTATAGTGCACCAAAGGATAGAATATGAGTAAACTAGATCTGATCCTCTCCCGTCATTTTTATTTTACACCGTGAAACCCTTTTCTGAGAAAATAATGGGAAATTGTAAAATACTAGAAGTGGTACATGAACAGGACGAGCCGTGTATGCAGATGATGTCATTCTTTATTTAACTAAAATACTGCACTTACTGAGCACACTCAAGGCACATAAAAACTGACAAAATAAAAAAAAACAGAGGAGGGATTTAAACTATTAAAACTAATGATCAACCAAAGGTATGGGGAGTGTGAAATACTGTTCTCAAAGTACTGTGCAATGATACTCAATTCAATACTATACTGTAGCCTGTATACTCCATAGAGTAGTGTCACCTTCATGATCAAAGTGCATCAAGTGGCAATAAGAGCGAGAGGATCGTAGAAACAAACTGCTGCCTGTAGTATTCCTATAATATTCCTGTGATACTTCTCTGATAATTCAGTGTCATCTGTGCTGCATGAATCACAAAGTGTGACATAAATGATAGACATGTGCCTCCATTTGCTGGAAGCCACAGTATACCCACCTACACAGACAAAGCATGTAGAAAGTGAAATCTAAGAATAACATAAAGAAAAAACACATTTCAACATTTACTACTTTCTCAGTCCAGGTACTTCACGCTGAGGACACTGTAGGTTAAATATTTATTTTGGAGTAGTTTGGTTTTATCACAAGTCAGCAATTCTAACACTGAGTTTGTGTTGTGTGTGTGTGTGTGTGTGTGTGTGTGTGTGTGTGTGTGTGTGTGTGAATTAATAATAACTCAACATTTGTGTATATGCGTAACATGTGTGTGTAAGCTTTGTATGAACTGTATTGCATCGATCTTTGTCTGTGCAGTGCTCTGTTAACATGGCTGTTTGTGAATTTTAAAGCGTGTCTACAGTAACTGCCCGTGCAGTGTGTATGTCAGTGTATTTGTACCCGTCGGGTGTGTATTCACGTTCAGTGTATTCAGCAGTGTGTTTGCGTGTGTGTGTGTCCTTAGTTTTTCGCCTGACTCAGCTGTTTGAGTAATCCAGAGATCAAAGTGCGGAGAGTTAGATGAACACTGCAGTGAAGTTTGAGCAGCTGATGAATAAACATGAGGAGGGACATTTATGCAACGCACACATACACGCACACCCCATCAAGAACAGCGTACAGTAGGTAAACACCACCGCTGCTGCACGTGTGCTGCCTGCTGAATCTTAACGTAGGTGCAGAGGGATGAACACAGACACACACATACACATACACAGTACAGGGTCAACACACATTCACTTAGAATATATTCAGTCACAGTCAGTGCACTTTTACACACAAGTTTCTAATAAAAGGGTGGACAGAATAAGACCATAAACATGGCACACAGTGTAGACTTATAATAGTGGTGTGTGTGTGTGTGTGTGTGTGTGTGTGTGTGTGTGTGTGTGTGTGTGTGCGTGTGTGTGTGTGTTTCATTAAGTGGGACTCAGCTCCTGCCTGTTTGTCTTTGTGCAGAAAGGGGCGACAGGGTAATCCTGCATTTATGAAAGACACACACACAATGTCCTCATACACCCTCACTGTCTGAAACCCACCCTGAATGAGCCAGCACACACACACACACACACACACACACACACACACACACACACACGTAACTGCCCATGCATATATGGAAGTGCACTAGAGAGCAAACACACATTCATACCCTCGTCTCTCTCTCTCTCTCTCTGCTCGCCACCTTAAGGAGAAAAAGCCTTTGGCAAACACTCCACTGATGGATAAAGCGTTATGGACCTCAGCAGCCAATAGCAGGTTAATCTCCAGTCAGACCGAACAATAGGTGTGTTACGGCAGAGGGGAGAAAAACAGAGCGGGAGGAAGAAAATGAAGAAAAAAGGCAGAGAGAGAGAGAGACAGTAGCAAAAACCTCACTGAAACCTAAAATCTGCGGGTGTCCACATGCTGAAAATGAAGCAAAGATGACTGAGCATCTGGTGTTGTTCTTGTGGGTTATTCATTTTGTTGTTGTTGCCAAACTAATCATCTGAGAAGGTCTAAGAAATTCCATAAAGAATATCTGTTGGAATTCAAGTTGATTGGTATTTATTGGAGGAAGTCATCACATTTTTTTTTTGGCCATAGGCACGTCCATGTTTTGTCCATTAGCAACTAACATGACTTCTACACACAGTTTTATGAATGAGGACCAGCTGTATGTTCACAATGATCCGGTAAGCCTGTTGCTCTGCCAGTCGGCACAAGACATTTCATGTGTATCATATCAATGCTCCTACAATAGGTTTCAAAGTGACGTAGTTCAGATTGCAGGTACGTGCATATGAGCTGAGTTTTTCTCATTGGGAGGAGGAGGGGATGGTGGCGGCACGACTGAGATCCATCAGTCTCCAGACAAGCAAGTCATGAGGATGGAACATTTAGATTTACATCTATAATTAGTACATGTTTTCAGATTTTACTGTAAATCTCTGTGACTTTAAACAAGTGCAGGTTCCTTTTTTTTCACCAGTTTTGAGCAAAATCTGCTGTCAAATGGGCTGTTACTTTGAGCATGCTGTACACTGATGGCGCCCCATGCATGTTCGTTATCTGTGTTCAGCAGTGTGTGTCTGGATGTGAAATTATTGTTCCCGCACGCGCGCTGAGCAAAGCACTGATCTTTTACAAAATATGGATTTTTACAGCCTGCTTACCGGCATCACAATCCAGTACAGAAGATAAAGGCCGTAAAATCATTTTTAAGTATCGCTGCATAATCCGAAACACAGCAACAAATAGCACTAAAATGTATTTATGTGTCAATTCTAATAGCTATTGCAAATTTAGAGACCACATTCTATACATCATGTACTCACAGTGGCACACACTGATGAAAACACACACACACACAGCATGAAATCACTGAGCAGTGTAATGATAGGTGTGTCCAGGACAGCATCCCGATTGGTTTGACTAATGAAAGAGCATCCCATCTCTTATCAATGAATTATGCATCACACATAATCCAAAACACTCCACTGCATAGATTATTTATACAAGCACACATACTCTGCATACATGTATAGACAGACACACACACACACACATACTGACACAAAATGCTGAAATGAACAAAAACCCCATGCAAAAAAGCATGCGTAAACAACAAAAAAGTCCAAAAATGGACCTAATGAAGGTTTTGATATATTAAATAATATTGCCGCTTGCTGGAATAATGAGTATTCTGCACCTACTCGGCCAGGCTCTTAGCATGGATGAGCTAAAAGAGAATAAGCAACACACTGGAGTGTTATTGACAGTATTTCAGATTGAAAATTGCACAACCAAAAAGCATTATTTACCTGAAGGTACAGTATGACACATAGGCTCTCTGCATTGTACAGTGACAAGTATGTACACGGTGCATGGTTTATGATCTTTGAGGGAACTGAGGACCTCCTCACTGAGGTTTCTGTTTATATTCTAAAAGATAAGGGTGTCTGCACTGGACAAAAGAGTTTTCGTGCAGAATCGCCTCCCAGACATCACACACATTGACCTTGAAGACTCCAGACTGCAGGAAAAATATTGTTAAGTCTACAAACGTCACACTACTGGACGTAAGGCAAGTTCAACAAAACACAAACCACCATGACCAAAAGAAAACACACCCGCTGCAGCAGAATAATCCACTCTGTTGTTCATGCTCAATGTGTTCTTAACGCTCACTAATGTTTATTATCACTAATAGAATTCATTTTAATAACTACTATTTTATTAAACCATTGGCACATGGCTGAAGAAATGCAGTTAAGTTTTGTCTGATGTCACACGAAGGCCTGAAGGGACCTTTGAAAGATCTGTGTTTCTTACCTGTGGTGAGTCCCAGCATGCTTTACAGATGTTCACTGGCGGAGAGGTTAATAATGAGGCCTTTACCTGCTGGCACAAGAGCAGTTAAAGCAAAACAGAGAGAGGATACCTGAAATGATGAGTGTGACAAGAGGACAGCTTTTAAGTCATGTTTTACTGGAGGCGACCCTCTCGCTTTGAACATTTCTGTTCAGTTTGTGAGATAAAATCAGACAAACTGATGAATTTATGGCGTGTGAGCCGAGAGGATGTTTTTTCCAACACAGCTCAGGCCATTACAGGCCACTAAATGAAGAATGAGTAAAACAAGTGTGAATTACAAAGATGAAATAAAACTAAAATGAAAGCAACCTTTATAATAATGACAAGTATTAAAATTGTTAACTAAAACTAAAATTAAATGACACTGGTGGACTCATGCGTCCCTATGTTCAATAAACAATGCAAAGTGCCCTCTTGGATACCCCCATGGTAGACAAAAAATACTCACCAGGGTGCCCTTCCAGTAGAAAAATGCAATGCAGAGCCCTTTAGGCTGCCCTGTATGCTACAATTGACCTGCACATGCCTCTAAGTGAGAGTAAGTAAGAAAAACTTTATTGCTGTAGCACCTTTTCAAACACGTTACAAAGTGCTTCACGCAATAGTTGGTGTAGTTCAGGTGTAGTAGAGCTCATCCAGGGTTTGGAACTGCTTCATGACTCTGCATGCTGGTGCCCCACCACATGAAGCTGGGGCCCTTTCTATTCTAACCCCCTGCACTGCTAAATGGACCAATGATGTTTTCTCCTATCCAACAACCTGGATGAGTCTGCAGAACCATAAACTGTGTGTTGTTAATTGGTAGATGATCCCCTAGTTAACTATCTCCACAACCGGCTGCAGTCATAAGCAGCATTAAGCAGTTGCAACACCGTACAAGTAAAGAAGGCAGCTAACTAGCTGAGCTAAGCTACCGTCAGTTAATACAGTTCTTGAATGTTCGCTCTGTTCTGCAGGAGATAATGTCAGACTGATGAATGATATTCCATCTACAGGACTTCCTCAGGTCCAAATGTACCTTTGAATCAGTCAATAGTTTTTAGAAATTTCCCTCAGCCGTCCGATAGATGAAAATAAGAACAGTATGAAGTATCAAAGCAGTCAGCAAACAGCATCATGTAAGACAGTTCAAACTCATTGAGTAGCTTACAGTGCAGCTTCATCTGCACATCTACAATGAAGCATTTTAATGGGTCATTCATTAGCTTTCACTAGTTTTAACAGATGGCCAATGTGAGTTGAGTTGAAGAAAGGCCAAATACATGTTGAGACACTGAAGCAATGTATGTATGTCAGCAGTCTACGGTACAGTCAAAGGTGTTGTGATATTTGAACTTTGCAGGATCGTTTAGAAGTTTCGAAGAGTATATGCATGTTTGAGTGATGGTGATGAGGTGACAGCTTTATTATTAAGGTTACAAGTGAAAAACAATTGTCAGAAAACACAAGTTCATACATGATTCAGAGACGTCAAGAATTTTCTTAGTTAACGGTTAGTTGAGGAGGCTGCACTGTACACATTTTACTAAGTCGAGGGGATTCCCATAGTGCACATGAAGGCAATTAGTTATACATTAAGTTTTATCTGTTGATGGGCAAGCGTGACAACAGGTATTTTTGCAAATGAAATTATTGCAGTTTTTGGTGCAATCATCTCACTGTCGAGCGAGTCTCAATAACTCCAGGAGCCACGAAAAACACTGATGTTATTCTGAATTCTCGTCATTCCTGAGTCCTGACACTGACGTGTTGGAGATGTGAAAGTTATTGCCTGACAGCAGAATCATGGCAGCCATCGCGAGTTACATTTGTTTTCAGAGGAGCTGACATCTGCATAGAGTCAGTAAATGAATAGCTTCAGAATGAGAGAGTGTTTAAGAGGTTGATCAATTGAAAATGAGAAAGATCTGGTGAATTTGAATTTCATATTGCTCATATTGTCATCACAGATTTCCTGTCAACCAAACCAAATATCAGTAAGGTTTAGATGTTATTGGTTTCGATTCCTGCTTTGCTTCCTTTACCATTACGATTGTTTTTTGTTTTTTTTTTCCTGGTTCAGATTTCTGACGTATTATTTTGGAAAGAAAAGGAAAAAATCATGACAAGGTGTATCATCTGGTGAAAGTCTGTTACAACCCTGGACTATTGGCAATAATATTTTGATGTCTGCTGAGCCAGTGTGGCCCAAAGCCAAGTGTCTGATATTACTAAACTGAGTTAAATGACTCCCTTTCCCTTTCTCGTTTTGTCTTCTGCCCACTGTTTTCCGACAAAGAACACAGTTCAGAAATGTCCATGCTCTCCATTAAGGGGCACCCCAGCTGTTGAGTGCTGCACCTCTATACAGTTGGGGAACTTGTCAATAGTCATTAGTGCAGCAGAAACAGAGATATTGTGACTTTTAGCTACAAGCTAAGCTACAAAGACACCTACAATTCCCATCATGCATTTTTCATTAGACCCTCTGCCTGGTAAGCACCCATGTCTTTCAAACTCTACCCCGAAGTGAGATAATTATGAAGTTTTCTCAAACTTCACACAGCTCAGACCAGAGCCACGGGCGAGTAAACTGATCCTTATGGGCAAATCCAGCTGCTCATTTAATTCTACCATCAATAACTCAGTGAACTGTTGTGTGCCTCTTCCATCATCCATCTATCTCTTTGCTGACACTGAGGGCCCTCATGAACTCTAGCAGCCCATATCAGCAAATTCAGGTGGAGGAATGTTGCACATGAACAAACATGGTTCTACCTTCGATTATCGCAGATTCTCTAACCAACAGGTCGTTTACACGTGCATCCTCCAGTTACCACAGCAACAAACAACAGCAACAACAATGAGGTCAAGAGATATCAGTGTATCACCGTGTCGATGGGTCTGCAGCTGTCTTGTCCTTCTTTTGGTGTAAGTTGCTCTCCGGATAAGAGCGACTGTAAACAGGAGCCAAGAAATGTTCCCCCCTCCCCACCCACCATATCATCCTGCATGGCGCTGGTACAAAAGTAGCTTAGGCCGCAGCATGGGAATAGGGAGATAGATAAATGTGACAAAAGGAAGATGGAGGCGAGCCAAATGGATGGAGGAGGAGAGATGAAAGAGGTTTGTGTGTGTGTGAAGGAGTTCAGATGGCTCCTACAGCTAAAGAGGGCATCTTCCCATGAGCTGCTGGGTGCTGTGGACTGAGCTAATACAGCAGAACCACAGCAATTAATATCCAAACATGCTAATTAAGATGGTTTATTTACTGCACATTCAATGGAAAACACTTATGATTAAAATATTGGCTGTTCAGCGTGAACATTTAGGTTACCTTTAAGGACTCACCAGTGCAGAAAGTCTCCAGTTATTTTGCTTATTTTGACTAAATAGAAGCTAGATTTCAACTGAACTTAGAGCAAATTTCAACCAAATTTCAAGAAAAGCAACAAAGCAAATTAGAATGAATGCTTGCTTCCATCCACCACTAATGAATTAGTTTATTCAGTGAGGTTAACAGTTCGTGGAGCTAATTCTCCGGCATTAAACTGTTGCAGAAGAAGAGGGAGCAACAACATGTTTTAAAAAGCACCAATCAAAACTTGAGCAGTGGAAAGCTACGTAGAAAAACGTAATGAAATGTGTTGCTTTATGTATTAGTTTGAGTAACACTACAGTCTCAGTGTCTTTCTTGCTCTGAACATATCTAAATATCATCTGCTGTTCTTAGTTTCATGCTTCACCTTCATCGTGATTTACTTCCTGAGTCTGCTTCTGTTGCACTTTGTCACACTTTTCTTTTATCAATACATCAACTTTTCCACCTCAGCCACTCATAAAAACTTTTGTTCAAGGTTATTTTTATGCACAAATTGAAAATGTGCAAGGAGGTGGATGGAAATGCACCTATTGAATCCTAAACACCTCATTTTTTAAAACAAACAGGGGAATAATTCAAGCCCTGCAGTATATAATTTTATGCCGTTTCCAATATAAATCAATTTGCTTGAAGAAAGACAGATCACACCACGAGACTCAAGAAAAATTACACTTCATTATTCCAAATGATTTATGCTGGAAACAAGTACGAATGACTTCACTGAACAAAAGATATTTCTGCCTCACATGCACACAGCAACACATAGATAACAGACACCTCTACAGAACCTGAAAGCAGACACAAACCAAACCCTAAGACCTTCACAGCCGCCTCATAACCACCAACACACCCCACCTTCTTCACTACATAGACAATAGCTCCACCTGTTATAGATGACAAACCAAAGCCATCATAGTCTCAGCCAGCTGCGCTGTGAAACCATTTGAATCCCACCAGTCTGTTGCGATTCATCGGCATTTAACAAAGCAAATGGCAGATTTACAACAAAAAAAGATAGCTGAAGTTAGAGACAGAGACAGACAGCGAGAGAAGGAACGGATCAGAGGGAAAGAATGAAAAGAAAAAAAGTGAAAGGTCACAGCACGCATAGTGCCGCCACAAAGGAACATCCCATCCTTTCCTGAGCGGGGCCCACGCTGTTCAAACAGCTTTTAACAGTCAAAGGGTGAATCAAAAGGGAGATGGTAAAAATGCTGCTTCCCCCCATTAAGGCCTGTGTTCACAAGCTTGTGAATGAACGCTGTGTACACACACGAATGCTGTTTCATGGTAAAAACAGGGAGACAAAGAACATAACGAGGACGGACGCCAGGAAGAGAATTCAGAGGAGGGGGACGAGGGGAAAATGGAATGAGGAGTGAGAAGCTGAGGGCCACGTTTTAATGAATCGTGTGAAGTGAGACTGTAAAAGAATTATTTTGCGTCCTGCCTATTTTCACACTTGAGTGAAGACATGACGTGTTGGCCCACGCCCAGCGTCCACAGGTGAAGGTCATGGCTCAAGGGTTTGGATGAGAAGAGGGGAAGCTGCCATTACGAAGTGTGGAGGGATGCAGATGTTGGAACTTCATGGTTGAGAATCTGATTTATTTGCCTTGTAAAAACAGTTTTTACATTTGTTAACCAGGAAATGGAAGTTTGAACAGCCCTTTACGGCTTGAACATAAGTCATACACCCTCAAAGCGCATCCAAATCCAATTTCAACCCATTCCAGTCCAACACAGTTTTTTTCTTTATTCTTTGGACTTTAAAGCACACCGAACTGCAGCAGTTCAGTACATTACCGTCTCGCTCTCATAACATGATGAGGTCTTTAAGGCCCATTTCCTCCAGCAAGACAGCACACAGAGGAGGAAAGATCAGTCGAGGATTACAGCCAGGCCTTGTCTATTGTGGGTTTGAGCCCTCGAGTACTAACAGGAGTGTCCACGATTCAGACACGAAATTTACTTCTTACTCAGGATCAACTGCTCACAAGCTGCTCAACAGTTC